>NC_135817.1:49568204-49822388 GCF_964213995.1 Mustelus asterias
AAGGATGAGAGCAAAGGAAGCCACGCTTTCAAGATACCTTTTCTGCCGCTGCAGAATCTTTGGTGAAAGGCAAAGCTGGGGTTCCTTGGCCTCAATTTTTTAAAATGAAATACCAGTGTTGAACAGTTATTCCGTATGGTTGTGAATAACTTTCAATAATTTACTTTGGAGTCTTGCATAGAAACTTGCTTAATATAGGTCTCTTCAGAGGTTAGATTTGTTTCCTTGTTTACTTTTTGAAGCTGGATGTGGATGACAAAACTGTTTTTTTTCTTGTACAATAAACTCTTGTTTTTCCAACTAGCAGTCGCCCTTACTTTTGCCTTGTGTTGTCTGAGTGTGCAGTTTGATGTCACTCAGCCCAAGAAACTTTTGGAATGGCGGTGTAGTATGGTTCGTGCTTACTTTCAGTGTAGAATTTCAACCAGCCATTATAGTCCCAATTATGAAGCCATTCCACACTAAAAATTAACTGTCATTTAATTTTCGTGGTGGGGCAGTACAATCATACAAAATACAGAATGGTTGGTCACCCTGATCTTGATGTCAAATGCCAAAATACTCAAATTGTTTTTATTAAGAATTGCTGCTGCTAAGTGTAGGCATCCTATAAAGTTGAGAATTTTCTTTTTGGCCCCCAATTTCAGGAGTAATATCATATCATTGTAAGTAGCCAGGAGTAAGTGAAATGCTGTTTTTCCACCATGTTATAGTGCATCCCTGGCTAACTGTGTTTTAGAGAAGTTGATTGTGGTCATGCCTGTAAGAAACCTCCACTGAAAAACTATATTGTGGGAGGTTGAAATTAACAAACATTTTTATTTAAAGTCTTATTGTTTTCTAGTGCAATTGTTTACAGTTGAGCATTCGGTAACATTGCTTCTTTATTTAGAGATGGTGTCCAATTTATTCTTTGTGCAAATATATTTTTATTTCTCTGCTATGCAGGTTTTGGCCATATGGTGTCGCTAAATCGTGTGTGTGCATGTGCGTGTGTGTCTGTGTGCCCTTTTGTGGTGCATCCGCAGTGCTGTTAAATAGTTCCCGGATTTTGACCCATTGACATTGGAGGAACAGTGCTACATTGCAATTCAGGATGCTGTGTGGCTTAGAGGAGACTTGCCTGCGGTGGTGATCCAATGCACCTGCTGTCCTTGATCCTAGTAGGTTGTAGGGGTCATGGGTTTGGAAACTGTTGTCGCAGAAACCTTTGCTAGTTGCTCAAGGACAGCTTGTCTAATATGGTACATTGGTGAAGGGAGTGAATGTTTAAAGTAATTAATGGGGTGCTGATCATATAAACTGCTTTATCAAGGATGCTGTTGAACTTTGAGCATTTTGAAGCTGCCCTCTTCAGGGCAGATGAACCATAAAATCCCCACTGTGCAGAAAGAAGCCATCTGGTCCATCGAGTCTGCACCAACTCTATGAAAGAGCATCCCTACCCCCTGCGCATTTATCATGGCTAATCCACCTAACCCACACATCTTTGGTCACCAAAGGGTAATTTAGCATGGCTAATCCACCTAAATTGGAGAGTATTCTATTACTCTCGTGCCTTGTAGTTAGTGGAAAAGTTCTGGAGAATCAAAAGAATACCCACAGAATACCCAGTCTTTGACCTGTGCTTTTGGGCACAATATTTATGTGGCTGATTAGTTATATTTCTGATCATATGATGAATCCCAGGAACTTGGTGTTTAGATTTTCTCTTTTAGGGAAAGTTCATTGTCTGACAACTTTTTATCTGTCATGAATGTTACTTGTCACTTATCAGTCTAATTTCAAAAGTGATCCATGTCTTACCGCAAGTGGGCATGGACTGCTTCAGTGTCTGGGGAGTTGTGAAAGGTGACGACACTGACCACTCTGAAATCATCAACGAACATCTGGACTTGTGGTTTTATGATGAAAGCAAGGTCATTGATGAAATGGCTGAGGATACCACTCTGAGGAACAATGATGGCCTGAGACTCAGATGATTGGTTTCAAAACAATGACGACCATCTTCCTTTCTGCTACAGTAGCTACAATCCTAGCCAGTGGAGAGTTTTTCTCTTGATTCCCATTGAGTTCAATTTTACGAGGACTTCTTGATGTTACATTGGGTCAAATGCTGCCTTGATCTGAAGCAGTCACTTGTACCTGAGCGCTAGAATTCAATTCTATTGCCCATGTTTGGACCACAGCTGTAATGAAATTTGGAACTGTGTGATCCTGGTGAATCCCAAACAGGACTTCAGTGAGCAAGTTATTGATGAGTAAGTACTGCTTGATAGCAATGCTGACATTACCTTCCATCATTTGCTGATGATTGAGCGCAGTCTGATTGGACAATAATTATCTGGATTTGATTAGACCTGGTTTTTTGAACAGGATATGTCTGGGCAAGTTTCCACTTTATCGAGTGGATTCCACTCTTTGCTGTAAGCAATGTGTAGAACTGCTTCTTGAAATCACTTGGAGTGAGGTGCATTGGCTGAGGACTGGCAGCTGAGGGTGCAAACCTCAGAAGGAAACCAAGGTAGATAATCTACTTGACATTCTGGCTGAAGATAGTTGCAAACTCTTCAATTTGTTATTTTTCACTCTAGTGGATACTGCCATCATTGAGAATGAGGATGTTCATGGTGCCTCCTTCTCCTATTTGTAATTTGACTCTCAACTGGACATGATTGGGCTGCAGGTATTTTGATCTGATCTGTTGGTTGGGATCGCTTGCCTCTGAAGAATTGAATCAGATTATTCAGACATGATTACTCATATAGCCGAAAGACATGCTGGTTAAGTGCGTTGGCCATGCTAAATTCTCCCTCCGTGTACTCAGACAGGCGCTGGAATGTGGCAACTAGGTGCTTTCACAGTAACTTCATTGCAGTGTTAATGTAAGCCTACTTGTGACAAATAAATAAACATTTTTTTATTAAGTCCTTAATCAGCTGATATATGTCCAAATGCTCAATCACTCCTTCTCTAGTAAAGTCCTGTAACTTCCTTGCACTGTTGTTAACCTGATGGGTCTGTAGTTATCTCTCTTCCTCTCTGTCTTTCAATAATGGGGGGGGGGGGGGGAGAATGCATTTATACAGTTTGCAAACCAAAAGCACTATTTTTGAATCTAGAGAACTGTTGGAAAAGTATGATCAATATATGCCTAATTTTTTTACCCTTTGGTGCTCATTCCATTGTGTTAAAATAACTGGGTTTTGGATATTTGTCCAGTTTAAGCCACATTATTTTCTCCATTTACAATTTTATAATGTATTAAAATCACGAAGTTCCTTGCCGTTAATTATTCTTTAGGTTCGCTTGTACCACTGGTATTTTGTGTTTTCTCTATTGTGAAACTGGATATAAAACATTTATTTAACGAGCCTACAATTTTCTTATTACCATTGAACTAAATATATATTTTCTAAATTGCAGTTATCGCATTAGTTGTTCTGTATCTTTTTGTGTATAATTGACCCAGTCTATTGAATTTCTTGTCATGGGCCAGATTTAATGCTGGCTTTCCATGGATTTGAAGACAGGGTTTGTAAAATCCTGTGGGTGGCCTTTCCACTTGCTCTTAACCTGTCTGAAGGTTATGGAGGACTACATAAGGACCTCATCCTGCCCCTGCTGGTGTGTGAGGATCTACAAGCCAATCCACCCAGGTTATGTATCTCATTTTACCCTCCCTATTTTCCCCCCTCGTTGGGCTCTATTCTGAGCTTGGTCTCCTTTTCAGGACAGGCTGTAGCACTGCTGGGACTATAGAGCAGCCGGTCATCCAATTGGCTGGCAGTGCTCTAAAGTGGAACCTGCTCCTAAGACATAGACAGAGATTTCACTGTAGAGCAGTTAACACTACCAGTGTTAAATTGCTGTGGGGCAGCCGTCAGGATCGTGGCTCGTCTCTAACTTTTTAGCTGGTAAAGTTCAGCCCTAAAGATTTATACAATTGAGGTTTAATTGCATAATTTAATTGAGGTTTACAAAATTGAGGGTCTAGATAGAGTGGATAGGAAGTACCTATTCTCCTTCAGAGAGAGATCAATAACCAGGGGACAGATTGAAAGTAACTTGTACAACGCTTGGAAGGGAGTTGAGAAATGTTTTCATCCAACGAGTGGTGGAGATTGAGAATTTACAGCCTATTGTAACCACATTGCTTTGCTGCATGCTTCCTTGTTCTCTCTTTATACATCTTCCATCACCACACCCCAAAACTGTATCACTATTGCAGGAGCTCTGTAAGCAACTCCTATCAGAGTATTGTTTCCTTTTCTATTCCTTTAACTTACCCATGCTGTTTCTACTGTCTGTTCACCCTTACTGATATTCCTCAATCTTAATGAAGGGCAGAAAAGGTTTGAGAGGCTGAATGGCCTGCTTCTGTTCTTTCGGTTGCCGTATTAGTATTCTAACAACACCTATCCCCCTCCTTTTTCTAAAGACCAGGCCCTGTCAGCCAGCCCTTACCACCCACACTGTAGAATTTGTACTCTTGTGAGAAGTCACAGCTGCTCTTTTGGCAGAACACATCTTTAGGAGTCCCAACTTTGAAGAAGAAGGGCTTGATTATAGTCTTTCTGGTGCAGTGAATTGAGCCCAGGTTCTTCACAGCATGCCTACATTTCTGGGGCTATTGACCACTGCCATTTTCCAGAGGCCATTGTACAATTGTTCATGGGATGCTTGTCATAGATCAGATGCATTAAATGTGGTAGCTCTGCATACTTGCATTGTGAGATTGGGCCATTCAGGAGAATTGTGTAGAGCAATGCAGAAATCATTGGGCAACAAAATGGTGGTGGTTTAATACGTAAAAATCATGATGAGTATGGAAGAAATAGTGGAAATTTCAGATAAGAGGATAGTCAAATTCCATTGCGTAATCCAGGGGTCATTTCTATTTTTGTAAGCGTTTTGCTTTCTTACTCCTTGGCCATGGTGTTCCCTCTCTTAACCAACATACCTAAGCTTACATTCCCTGCTGCTGCCAGTGTTGCCTGCAGTGCCGTATCTGTATTGTGGGATCTTACTGTATACCGTATCACTTTTGGAAAGGATGATTGAGTAGCTACATTTGTTTTACCAGTAACATCTGTTCTTTTTAATATACGTGATTCGCATTTGACTTTTTGGAACAAAATCTTCTCTCCCTTACAAAACGTTAACTCTGCACAGTCTGGTTCAACAAATATCAGGTGCTATAAAGTACTATGCCCATGTAATTGCTGTCCTTATGAGTACATGATGTGGAGATGCCGGCGTTGGACTGGGGTAAGCACAGTAAGAAGTCTCACAACACCAGGTTAAAGTCCAACAGGTTTATTTGGGAGCAAATAAACCTGTTGGACTTTAACCTGGTGTTGTGAGACTTCTTACTGTGCTTATGAGTACAGACAGGGAGTGATTGCAGATTAATCAACTATTAGGGCACTGCACCTAAACCAGAACATGTTCTCCCTGATGTCCTTGAGAAGGTGGTGGTGAGCCGCCATCTTGAATGGCTGCAGTCCGTGTGGTTTAGGTACACCCACAGTGCTGTTGGCTAATTGTGGAGATGAAGAAACAGGAATGTATTTCAATTCAGAATGGAGGGCGAATTGGAAGGGAACTTTCAGGTGGTTGGAGAGCATAGCATGTTCTCTCTTAATGATCTTCCAGGCACAAACAATGATTAGGCACAGAATTCCCTGTGCATTACCCCCTATTTAATCAGAGATTGCCAAAGCCATTTATATTCCTCTTATGCTTGCATTCTAGCAAATAATAGTCAAAAGATCAGTGCAGATATTTTACTTGTCATTGCAGTTCATATTTCTTTAGCCTTCTGAACATGTGGTGGAATTTTGTGTTCGATGTGCAATGCATTGCCCTTGCCTAGATTGGTTCTCGCTGACCCTAGCCAAGAAGATGGGAAGTGACCTTCACCAATATGCTTTGAATTTTTCTGTTACTTGTGTTATATGAGAATGTGCCTGATGTTTGCTCAGTATTTGTGGAAATATTTTTCATTTTCCTCATTTTTTTGATAAGCGATTGAGGGGAAAATGCTGAGCGAAATGTACAAATCTAGATCTAGTTTCACATATGATTCAGTTCTTGAAATATTTTAGCTTTAGTAGTGTGTTCCCTTGTTCTTTACCTTTTTCCTCTGAAACAAATTATGAATTTTGCTTGATCTAATCTGAACACGGCTTTGATGCAGCAGTGAGTACCTGTGGCTTTTCTTTATGGTTTTACTATATTTACTGTTAGGCACAGATGGTGTTAAGCAGATGTGAGGTTGACTGCAGGAGGTGAGCAAGAAGGCATTTATGTTATCTGTAGCATGTTTACCAGCCTGAAGCAGTGTCAAGTGTATAATGTGTTGGGGAGGAGGAAGTTGCATCTCAACACCCAAATCGTAAAATTTGGAAGCATTTCAATTTGGACAGCAGGTGCAGTTTTGTTAACATGTGGGCTTATTCTCCAACTTTTGTAATATTAGTATAACTGAAATGATTGAGCTGGCGAAAGAAAAACCTTGATGAAGTTAAGGCATATGTGTTGTCCCCATCACTTGCACTGCCTCTACTATATTGGGTAAATGAGGCTAATCATTTGTTATTACACTAGGTGTTCATTTCAAAAGTGTTGCTTAAGCCAGTTTAGCTACCAACTATTCAGGTAGTCCGTGTAGCTCTTTGTACTTGTCATAAAGTGCTGTCAAGTAGCCCCATTGACTTAGCCCTTTGGCCTCCAGAACTCCTTCAATTGTTGCACAAATAATTAACAATGATGTCAAATGCCTTGTGTCAAAGCCTTCTGAAACTTGAGCTGTGCTTATCTGCTGCAGTGGTGAAACTGACCAGACTACTGATCATTCTCCTTCAGCATCCCAAAGTGGAATTGGATAAAAAACTCCCACAATACATAACCTGTCTATAGACAAGGTTATAACTACAAATAGAGAAGTAAAGAAGCTCAAAATGCCATGATGCTCCTAATTAGATTTTGTGCATGTGATTCTTTGGGGCATAATGTGATTGTGTTGAGGCATACAGCAACATTTAATATACATATTTTATGTACTTCTGTGAGAGAACAGTAATGATGCATTATTGTTTCTTTCTGCAGTGGCTGGGAGCAGGAGAGACATAATCCCATGTTCCACTACTGCATATAGTGGATGGGAACTGTACCTTTAAATATGTGTTATGTATTACAGTCTAGGAAATGTGATGTTAAGCAGAAGTCTGGTATTTCACTTCATGTTCTTTCTCTCATGAGTTTGTTTCGAACTTTCTAGAAAATACACACTATTGATGCTTCAATCAGCTTTAACTGTTATTACAGAATTTATGTTGGGGGCAACAAACTTCTATTATCCTGCTTATTATTAATGGGAGAGAAAGCTATGAATATGTCCCCTTTTAATAAATCTAAGACAAAGAATACTACAGTATGTTATTTTTGTTTTATTTTCAGGGCAATTAAAGCATTTCAAGAAGTGCTTTATATTGATCCCAGCTTCTCTCGGGCCAATGAAGTTCACTTGCGTCTTGGGTTGATGTTTAAAGTGAACATGGACTATGAGTCAAGTCTTAAGGTGAGTAAAGAATGCAATGTAACGGCAGAGGGATATTTCAGATTAAACCCTGAGAGCACTCCCATGGAAGTTCCTGTAAAATGGCAAAACTTTGATTTTTGAATTTTTCAGGTGATTAATAGTCTTTTTGTATATTTAAAAAGCTCACATACTTCATTGGAAATCCTCAGTCTTGTCGGAAGCATCTCCTTATTTCTTTGGCCTTCCTCTAGTCACCCCTGCAAAGATTTGTTTTGTATTGTTGATCAAATATGTTGTGCCACTTCCCTTGTTCCAGTTGGGATTTACATCTGAACAGGCAGCCTATACAGTGGAATTGGACTGTAGCTGGAATGGTACTTTAAACATGTATCCTAATTTTATAATTTCTTCATATTTAAAGAGAGCTTAGTAATGTTCATTCCTGTGGAGTACTTGCATAACATTGTTAAATGGGAAAAATAAATTTTTAAAAAGTACTAACCACTCTTTAAATATGTCTGCTATCAATTTCTTAAGTATAGATAACAGCTCATGGCAATTAACATTGCTTATGATTTAGGGACCTACTAAATTTATCAAATCCCTTTCAAATCTATATATCCACAGAGGAGGCTGCGTGTGTTTTTGGAAGAAAATATAGATTGTTTTAGCGTTTTGTTTTAAATTGGTTTTCTTCTCAATTATTGACCAACTTGGTACCTTCAGTTGTTTCTTTCAATATTGAACTTTTGAGTACAATATATAGAAGCTAATACAAAGTAAAATATTGTGTTATTGCAGTTCTGAGCAGGATGAAGATAGTGGCTTTGATATATTAAAATAAATATTTTACATTTTTTCTGTGGAGGTGAAATTGAAAAATCAAATTGCATTATTATTGATTGGAGTATTACACTTTATTGAAGATTACTTCAGATTTCTATAGCCGGCATAATGCTGTTTGTACCTTTTGCTGCTGCTTGTGTATCGTTTGATTAAGCAGTAACAGATTAGCCATAACAATAGAATTTATTTCACTGCATAAAATAGATGTGTATATATACATTTCTGGAACAAACCAGTTGAAAGAAAAATACTGCAATTTGATTTCTGGAGATAAGCAGTATTTTGAATGTAAAGATTGTAAATGTGTTTGTAGATGTGGTTGGCAATTTCCGAGTATTTGGGCTTCAGAGTCTGAGAGATTTAAATATATATGTATTAAAAGGCATGACCATCAAATGTTGCAGCTATTAAAATGAAAGCCGCCCAAACTGGGTGTCTCATTTGTTGAGCTGAAATTGATGGCTAACTTACTAATGCCATATCTTCAGCATTGTCACATTTTTTTGACTACTGGCAGGTAACATTTTCACCACATGGCCATCTTGAACAAAAAAATGCCCAGATATCTTGTTATCGCTAGGTGCTCCATATTCAACATGGAGGGGTGGGAACTAGAAACTGGGCTGACTAGAAATTGAAAAGGACCAACCGCACCAACACTGACTACAAGAGCAAAATGGAGACTGAGTGATTTGTGTTGAGTGACTTGGCTCCTGATCCCTTATTCTCCTCACATCCACAAGGTTTCAGGTCAAGAATGTGATGGTACGTTTACTGCTTGCCTGATGGTTGCAGTGCAGTTACACTTTGGAAACTCAATACTATCCAAAATAGAGAAGTTCGTCTGATTGGTGCACCTGTCACTGGACTTGCTCCTTCTGTCACTGGTACAGTATGCCTGCAATATGACTTGCAGAATGTACTGCAATAACTCACTGACCTTGACAGCACTCCATCCTCTGCAATCTCTACATCTGGGGAGAATAAAAGCAACAGTTTGTTGGAACACCTCCAATTCTCTGCAGCTGTAAGTGTCTTGTTCACAAAGTAGTTATTGGACTGTCAGATGATGGCTCTAGTTGACAGAGATAATGCTATTAAAGATCTCTTTCAAAATATTTTTGAAGGGCTCATCCAAGACTAATCCTCAATCTACTGAATTAGTTGAGATATTGTGGTATTATAATTGGCTTCAAAGCTTTCAGTAATAGAGGACAAAATTACCCAAGATTCTAGCTCTTAATAACCCAGATACTTCAAATGCAAATGTGGGGCCAGATTGAACTCCAGTGTGATGTTCCTGATACCCATGGAATTGTGTCTACCAATGGGCCAAGCTCAGAAGACTGGAAATTTATTTTGTGTTCGCTCTTGAAACGATACTCGAGTTTCTAAAAACTGATAAAGATAATGTTTGGGTTTATGGGCAAAAACTTTTGAGCTTATGTCTTGCTATTGATAAATTACTGCCCATTTGATAAATTAACTGACCAGTTTGATGATAAATCAGAGATTATGATTATTGATTTATGCTCTGTGCTGAATCTTTATTCCAGATGGAACCCTAGCCTTAGAAAGGGAGATATTGTAGAGAAAACAATTGTCGAGATCCCGAAAGCTGGCCCTTATTACAATAGACCCTTTCTAGTGTTGTCCATTGTGAATGGCACCTGAGCTGCCTGCCATGAATATACAATTTCCAGAAATGTGCAGTCTATTCAAGGTTCCCAAAATGATTTTGTGATTTTGAGGGTTGATGTTGGAAGATGGGATGATAGTCCTTTGTACTTTAGTTGAGTATATTAGGTTTATACGTCCTAAACGCATTTCATTATAAATTATTAGATGTTCAGATGATTTCCTGCGTCTGAACTCTGGCTAGAGTCATACTGTTGCATGGGAACATTAAACAGGCTTGATCTTAACCACTTCTTGTCCCAACTGCTGGTGCTTCGCTCTTGCGTGTATTGACTCCCAATCTATTTTCAGTGATGCCGGATTCAGCCTGTTCATCTGTATTCCAGAATTGATGACAGCTGCTCTTGGGTACCATAAATGAGGTTCTAGTGAATTAGTTCCTTGAAGTAATTTGTTTCCAGTATGGAAATCCGAGGTTGCATCTGCACAAGAGACAAACATTAGTTCAAACTACTTTTAAGCTGCTGTCTATCTCATCATGTTTATAAGAAATATATTTGCTCTTGCATCTGCAGCTACTGCCCTTCTCCTTATTTAGAAAGCTGGCTTATTGCAGTGCCTTTAGATGAAAATCCACATTTCCATTTTTCTATTTTTAAATCAGTGATCATGAATTGTCATTTGGAGGCGAAGCACCAGTTGAGATTTCTAGTCTGTTTTTGGCAATTCTGAAAATTTTCTGCTGATCATCAAATTGGTTTCTCATACTTTCAGAATTATGGCACATTTGTTTCAAGCAGATACATAAACCTCTGCTGAACATGCCTTACAAAGGCAACTGTTTTCTAATGCTTAAAATGCTATCAATGAATTGCATTGAAGAATAATGTGTTCATTTTTTAAAGGATTTTTTACATTTTTAAATTATCATCTTTGATATTAAGTACCTATGAAACAATAAGATTTTACATGCCGACAGCCAAGCACTTTAGGCTACTGAACCTAAAGACTACCTCGTCTTCTGCTTTTGGCACTGTTAACGAAACAAGGGGCCCGATTTACCATTGCGCCGTGCCCGTTTTCAGGCGTGAAAACGTGGTAGTCGGGTGTGAGGCCATTAACGCGATCCGCGGAGATTGCCACTTTACTGAAACCCTGGAATAGCGGCGATCTGCTTCGTGCCCAAAACGGGTGCAATGGCGATTTAAATGCATTTGCATGCATTTAAATTGAATTAGTGAACTGCCCGCCCAACTTTATCAGCATTTCCCCCTTTACCACTGCGTTTGCCAATCCGGAATTGCACCATAATGGACCTGCTAAATAAAAGTCTGAATCGGGTGCACCAGCTGCTGAAGAGCACGTTCAGTGCTTCCAGCGGCTCTCTGACTCCGATCAGAGATGGGGGGGGGGAAAGGAGGGAGGCGGGTCAGATCATTCTTTGAGGGGGGGGGGGTGGAGTGAGGCCAGGTCGTTGTCTGGTTGAGGGGGGGGGAGAGGGGGCCCATCGTTGTGTGGTGGGGGGGCGGCTGATCATTGTCTGGTGATGGGGGAGGAGGAGGAGGCGGGTCAGATGTATCTCTGGTGTGGGGGGGGGGTGGGGGTGGAGAGGGCCGATCGTTGTCTGGTAGGGAGGGAGGAGGAGGCGGGTCAGATGTTCCTCTGGGGGGGGGCGAGGTGAATCAGGCTAGACCATTCTCTGGGGGGGGGAGTGAGATGTATCTTGGGGGGGGGGGGGGGGGGGGGCAGATGGATCTCTGGCTGGAGTGGCAGGGGGTCCGCTGCCACTCTGCGGGCGATCGGTGGGGAGGGGGGGGGGGGGCAGGGGTGGCGATCGGTCTGGGTAGCGGGGGGGCTTGATAAGGGGGACAGCGACGTCTATGTCCCCCTTATCCACCCCCCCCACCCACCCACAGACATCGCTGTCCCCCTTATCTGCGGCCCGGGAGTGATCTGACACGGGCGCGCTTTTTCAAATTTTTTTCTAACTGCACATGCGCAGTTCAGAGCTCCGATTGTTTCGGCCGTGCTAAGCCCCGCCCACAGCGCGAATGGGACCCGCGATGTTTTTTTCAGGCTGAGTGCGTATGGGGGCGCCTGAAAGCAGGTTTCTAATTCGGATCTGCATTACGCCCAGATTCAGCACTTAGAATGAAAATGGTAAAATCGGGCCCAAGGTGTTTTTTTTTCTCCATTCGGTGTGGTGCCAAATTTTGGGGGGGAAAAATGAATGCACAAAAATGCATGTGGGGAAATTGCTTGTTCAGGAAATTGGAAACTTCAATCCAAGGCATGGATTGTTAGCAGAACTTAAGACGTGGTTTCTACTGTGGCTCAAGCCCATGATGAATGGACTGTGCAGATTCTGAATGTAAAGATTAAGAGGTAAATGAAATGGGGGAAAAAAACTTACTTATTTGTGTTATGACTAATAGCAAGCGACAGTAGTTTAGAGGCACTTTTGAAATTGTTACTCAGCTTGTGTTTCAGGCCGAGGCAGTGTTTCGGTTTAGTCGTGATTGGATTTTGGATTTTTTGATGATGATATGTTCATTTTTCCAGTCACGTTTATTTACTAAGTTTCTAGGAATATTGCATGACTTCAGTGATGTTTTCATTTGTAATTTTAAAATGTGAAGAAAACACGTTTGTCGTAATTATATCAATTACTCATGCAATTAAAACCAAGATTAATGGGTTAATGTTAATTTCAATTAATATTCCTAAGCACTTGTCAGTCCTAGTAACTACCATATCCTATCAATAAGAATAGATGGTAACTTCTGATCTGGAACAAAATGATCTTTCAGGATTTAAGGTGTGGTCGTGTATTATTGGTGATGGATGCCAGCAGACAGGTTATTTTTTGTACAGCTTATTAATATTTGTGCACTTGATATTAATGTTAATATTGTTAATGGAAAAACTACTCCCCTCAAGGCTCAATATATAAATGCAAGCAGTGTGATCAACCAATTTTGTTGGCTTGTGATGCACCAAAGTACAAGTAAATGGATAATCTGTTCAGGAATGATTGAAATACTTTCCAAGTCTTGAGTTATAAAGAGGTAGATTGTTTCAATGCTAACGAGCAACTTGGTTCTATATTGCACAAGGGTAAAAGGCAGCCTGACATGCATGTTTAACAATCTGTTTCAAGAGTGCTATGAAGATTAGAGTTAAAGCTCTGATAATTGCATGAGTCTTGGGTCTTGAAATTCTGAGTTTTGAATACATCTGATTCTATCTCACTTGTGTAGAAATTTGTTGTTCTGTAACTAAATAGGAAAACTACTGCTCTGTTAACTCTGAAGTTTTTCTCAAGCAGAAAACTCTGCTGTGTTTAGAATTACATAAGGATGTTAGATTCTTGTGTTAATTTCTTGCATCTGTGCCACATTCAGATTTTTTCTCCTATTCAGAGCTCCATATAGCTTGCACAAACAGAATCCCTACAGTACAGAAGGAGACTATTCAGCCCATCGAGTCTGTACCGTCCACAATGATATTGTTACAGAGTTGAAACTTGTATCTTCTCTGATGTAAATTGGTGTAAACATGGAATACTCACCACGTTCTCTTCTCAAGAGATAGAAATCTGAAACACCACTGATCTTATGGGCTAAGCTGTTTGCTGAGACCCACTTCAGCTGCGTAGTTTGATAGTGGAGCTTAAATATTCACGTGGGTGTCAGACTTAGACCATACATACTTTAAAAACATGACAGATCTTTTACTCCACCAATAATCACACATGCCAAGTCACCTTGGTTCATATCCTTATTCCCCTTTGCTGCTGCATATAGACTGATCAGACTTCTTATTTTGAAGTTCATGAAACATTTCATATGTACATCAATCCATGTTTGTTGAGATCTCTTCCCATCCCTTGTGCCCTGCTGCTGAAGAATTCTTTCATTTTGAGGAAAAGGCAGAAGATCAGGGTAAAAGGAATAATTATTTGCTTTCTGACACTAACATGACAGGTCTTATAGTTTCTTTCTGAGCTCTACACTTGCATGATTTTTTTCTGAAACTGAAATTGCTACTCTCTTGTCCCTCTTTTGAAATGACCACTATTCACGGTTGAATCCAGTTGATGTATTGGAAGGCTATTCCTTCATCAACGCACCAGAGCCCAATTTTTATAATGCAAATACATTCGATAGCTTGAGTAACTTAATAGGTGTGGGAACAGTGGTTAATGCTTTCCACCAAATAAGTTAGGCCATGATGGTGTTAAGAGGCTGTTCATACTGCAGCATTTAAAGCGACGTTTACTCGTGAGTCACAGCCCTCCGCCATGTAACATTTTCACTTGGCAGTATGAAAAAAAGATAGGGGGTGCCAAGTCATATTGACTTTGGCTTTGATAGTCATTCAGAAGATCTTCATTCTTGTTATAGCCCTTGAAAATTAAGATCAAGTGCTGGAGGAAAAACCATAATTCTTTTGTGATACTAATGGGAGAAATGCAAATTCTAATTTTCGATCCGCATGGCACTTGCTTCTCTGATAAAACAGAGTATAGCCCCTCCTGGTTACTTGGCTGTGCTGGCTTACAACTTTGTACTGTCCCACAACTTTGCACTGCCCCTTCCTCACCGTCCTGTATTTAAATTTCATTCTACTCTCAATGACTTTGGCTGTAAATTTTTGGAAATTTCTTCTTATAAACATCCAGACAAAAATATTGAAATAATAATGGTTAATAATTCATGTGGTTGCCACTGAAACAACCCCAGTTTAACAACATGAAGCGGTAGTGCAAATTACCAAATCATATAAAAACAGAATGTTTTGCCAATATGATGGAATTATTGAGCACTTTTCACATCCAAACTTTTTCACTTGGGCTATCTTAAATTAACCAAGTAAGAGAAATAGCAATATTTTCTTGGTGTACAAACATTGTAACTACAGTAAATGCATTGTAAATGTTGGAAATATATTATACTGAAGTATAGACTACAATTAATACTGCAATGGTTGCATGTAAGATGCTGCTTTGCAAATAAACTAAGATGTTGGCCTTTATGTGACGGGCGACGTTGCATTTTCTAATGACCATGTGAAGCGAGTGGCTGTGTTACTGAGGCCTGTTTCTTGAAAGACAAACAAATCTTGATTTCTGAGGACCCAGGAGAGCTTAATAATGAGCGTTCTGCTGCACGTGCTGCACGTCCTCCTCGCACCCTCTCCCACCCTCTCTTTCTCTCTCTCCCCCCCCCCATCTCTTTCTCTTTGCTAAATGGAGCTTGGCTGACTTCCAGCAGTGTGATTACGAACAGCTTTCTGTGTCCTAGTTATTTGAACAAAGAGTAATCTTGAACAAAAAAGAATATCATTCTACAACCAAATATGCAGTAAAAGCTTTCTCTGGTGACAGATTCAGCTTCTTCCTCCTCCCCTGTGGTAAGTTCAAATAAACATTCTGTGCCATTCGGGTTGGATCAAGCAGATCTCTCTGTTCATTTGACAAAGCATTTTTATTTTTTAGGCAAATGCATGGGTGTTCACAATCAAATCTGAAATCACCTGTGTAATGAACTGATCCTTAGAAAATAATTTTTAGATTTGTTCTGTGGGTTTGACTCCATGAAAAAATGGTACAACTGTAAATGGAATGACAATTTATCGATCTGTTTGTGATTATTCAAACTATTTATGCACATTATCAACAGTTTTTGTATCATGCTATACTGTAAATGTTGGTTTAATTTTTCTAATTTTTAGTGGCAAAGAGAAACCCTGTTCTGTAGGTAGCGTTTGCAGATTTTGAAGACATACTTTGCAGATGTAGCTGAAAACACTAACAAGGACTGTTTGGTCTGCAGTTTGTACAAGGATAAGTGCTTAATCAAGTGGTATAATGTGCATATTATAAAATTTCTGTTATTGTTGCTTGCTCTGAGAATGGTAGGTGCTAGTTAATCAAAATGCTGGTCAACTAAGATGCGAGATGAGTTCCGTGTTTTCATCCAATCAGCGAGCTCCTGGACGATCTTTGCAGTGATGCGGGTGTTGAGGTCTTGCAAGAAGTGCAGAAGCACTTAAATTGATGGAGCATGATGCTGCAGAACAGTGGGAGATAGAGACCAGAGCGAGGGCAGGCCAGGGATAACCACTATCTGAGTTTCACAATTATTAGCCATTGTGAGAGTGGGACTGATGGGCAGTAATGAATGTAACCATTCAGCAACAAGTGTTAGTGTCAGGAATGAGACACATTTCCAACAAAAAAAATCCCCCCCAAAAATCTAGTTGCTAGAGTGCTGTTTGGTACAATGCCAGATGACAGAAATTTTGCTGTAATTGGAATGTTTAGGCTTCCTTGCTATTTTATAGTGATATTTTAATCAGCATTTTTTATTTGTAGCTGTGCTGTACAGGTAAAGGCTCTAAAGAGTGTTCTCCATTGACCATTGTCTGCCTAACTAGAAAAATTATATATAATCTTGGAATTGCAATTCTTTCTTGACGAGTTGTTGAGAAAGCCAAAGGCAACTTCGTAATTGAAATAACTTTGTATATATGGTTGTTAGATAGTTGGTCTCCATATGGTGTAAAGGGTACCTGTTGTTCAAGTGAAAAATGAACTATTGATCTAGTAATCTGCAACTTTCTTCTCTATTTTATATTGCTTCACCACGTGAAGTAATTAGGAAGTTGCATTCTGGTGATCTGCTTTTAAAGAATAGATCAGCTTTATTTGCCTATATTGACAATATATTTAATCTTTAATACTTTCCAAAAATATTTCTAGATATTGATAATTGTTATTTGTTCAGTGACTTTAAAAGCCAAATCTAGGGCTGACCATCATTTTGAGTCTCCATCTTTTTTTCACCCAAAGTTTTACTGCCCCAAAGCATGATCTATCAGCAGTAGAATGAAAATAACAATACAGCGCTGGCCATGTGTTGAAATTGCATGTTAGAAATAATTGGTGATAGTGATTCCCAATGTTTCCCTAAGATGTGCACAACCAGACAGCAATCTGGGATATACCACACAATGAAATAAACAGGCTGCTCAAAACTTCTAAGTTAGTTGGAAGAAATTCCCAGCTTAATGTAAATCATGTAAACTGCCCATGGACAACAAAGTAGTTTTCAGAAGAGTTTGTAGCCCACCAGTACAAAACAAATTAGAGGTAACATTGGTTCCCTGCATTTCTGTACCTTTAGAAGTTTAAATATTCCTCTGAAATGCCAGACCTGATTTCAAAAACCAATAGAGGAATGTAGTTGCTGTCAGTTTTTTTAATATGTGATGTGGCTGCCAGGAATATCGTGCATTATAAGAATGACTTCTATAATTTCAAACATTTCAGACTCTTTCAAAGACATTAAAACCTGAGTATATCAAGGTGGGATTACTCCTATGCTCTTTCCTTCCACCCATGTGGCCTGTATCACTGAATGCTACTTGGCGATTGGATTTTCATTGAAGGCATTTTTGTGCCACCATTAGGGGGAGCACTTTCTGTATGAACGTGAACCAGTCTTTGACTTTACCAGTTGCAACTAGAAAGACACACTAAATTAAATTTTGAGATATAACTTGAAACCTGGTATTAAATTAAAATGGAATCATGTTGGGATTAACTATTCCCTAAAATTCTGTTCATCTGTCAATCGTTATTATTAAAGTTCTCAACAGAAATACATTGGGGTATTTTTTCTAAATAACACTTTATGCAGATACTGTCAAGTTCTGTTGTCCACAAATTAATGTCTTCAGTAAATAAATAAACAATATTAATTAAAAATGATCGCCCAATGTGGGGTTTGAGAGCATGACTCTGGACTTGGGAGCCCCATTAACTACTATCTGAGCTAGTCTGGGATTGCTTCCCATGAAGCCTTTTCAACTTTCTGCAGAAGACTGTTACTTAAATCTGCAATCACTATTTACATTTTGTATATCTATGGTTCATTCCAAATTCAACAAGTAATAATAAAGCAGAAATCTGGTGCAAAGCTATTAATTCTCCTGCCAAATGCATGCGCTGGTGGCCATAGTGCTGGTCAAGTACTGTGTGCGCAACCATTCTTGACGTCTTTCTGATCAGCACCAAGAGTTACAATGATGTTCATTTGAAGACTGCTCTTGCACACTTTGAAGTAAGTACTTATGGAAGATAAATGCTGTGAAGATATCATCTGCGGCCTAACTTTTATAAAGTTGCACCAAGACCTCCCTACTCCTGTATTCTATGCCCCGGCTAATGAAGGCAAGCATTCCATATGCCGCCTTCACCACTTTATCTACCTGTGCTGCCACCTTCAGGGATTTGTGGACTTGTACACTAAGGTCCCTTTGTTCCTTGGTACTCCCAAGGACCTACCTATACCATTCCCTTATTAGATCTCTCAAAATGCATCATCTCACACTCATCAGGATTAAATTCCATCTACCATTGCTCTGCCCAACTTACCAGCTGATCAATATCAGTCTGTAGCCTAAAACTATCCTCCTCACTATAAAACACCACTAGCTTTCATGTCAGCTGCAAACTTGTGAATCGTTAATGTATATAACAAACAGCTAGGGTCTCGCGATCGATACCTGTGGTACACCGCTGGTCACAGGCTTCCAGTCACAAAAGCAGCCGTCCACCATCACCCTTTGTCTCTTATTAGCAAGCCAATTTTGGATCCAATTTTCCAACTTGCCTTGGATCCCATGGGCTCTAACCTTTTGGACCTGCCTTCCATGGTGGGACCTTGTCAAAGGCCTTAGTGATGTCCATGTAAGCCATATCAACTGTTACCCTCATCAATATATTTAGTTATCTTTTCAAAAAACTCAAATTAGTTACACAGGATCTCCCACCAACAAATCTACGCTGACTATCTCAGATCAATCCTTTCCTTTTCAGGTGTTGATTAATCCTGTCCCTCAGAATTTTTTCCAATAATAAAATACCACTGACGTTAGACTAACTGGCCTGGAATTATCTGTCTTATCCTGCTGTCTTCCTTGAACAAAGTTACCACATTACTTATCGTCCAGTCATCTGGCACTTCACCTGTGGCCAGCGAAGATTTAAATGTCTCTGTCAGGGCCCCTGCAATCTCCTCCCTTGCCCCCCATAGCAGCCTGGGATACATCTCATCAGGCCCTGGCCTTTATGCTCGCCCAGTCTTGATGCAATTTCTTATAGTCAGTGTATCTACACCATAAAATTACCCATAATAGCCTTGATGTAGCAATGCAGCTGGCACTAAAAAGGCAACTTGGATAAAAATTACTGACCTCAAGAACTCTTTTCAATGTGTTCGTCACTAGCCCGTTCCTAGTTGGACCTACTCCCGTTCACCAGCTCTCTTGATTTCTTTCTAATTAAACGCTTATTTGAGAACTGCTTTTCATGAATCAGTGGCCTGAAAGTCAGAGCCTTGTTACTGGCCTGCTGCCTGGCAACATCCAGTAGGTGCTCATTGGCAAATGGGCTCATTTAAATTATATGAAGCCCAATATCTGGTGCAGCTTGGGCCAGGGTGCAGGATGCGCCCCTCGGCTCTAAATCAACTAGTCTAAAATTTTGAATGGTGTCATCATAATTTATTACTGATAAAGTAGCTTTAAAGATCTTCACAGGGCCGATCCATACATTGATTACTAGCTGATCTCCTGTAATATAGCTATAAAGCTGAAATCTGAAGTACAGTATTAACTATCCCTTCATGGTGACTGATTAGGTACTTATGGAGAGAGAGTCTGAACAGCCACATTTTAAGGTCATTCAAAGGCTGTCTTAGTGATTAAGTCTTCAGTATGGCCGGTACTTGTTTCCTCTCACTGGGAAGAGATAAAATTATGTAATTGTTTTTTAAAAAAACAATGTAACTGGAGATTACTTTATTTTTAAAAAAATGTACAAGTCTGCATGCATGACACATCATATTAGTTAAATGTGATAGATGAAAATGTATCTTTGTGCATGGCTCATCAATTTTTTCCCTCTTAAATTCTTTTCTTCATAATTATCATAGAATCATACAGTGCAGATGAGGCCATTCGGCCCATCGAGTCTGCACCAACACACGAGAATTACCTGACCTCCCATCTAATCCCATTTAACAGCACTTGGCCTATAGCCTTGAATGTTGTGATGCGCCAAGTGCTCATCCAGGTACTTTTTAAAGGATATGAAGCAGCTCACTTCTACCACCCTTCCAGGCAGTCACCACCATCTGGGTAAAAAGCTTTTCCTTGCATCCCCCCACTAAACCTCATGCCGCTCACCTTGATATTTCTACATTTTTGCTACCTATATATGAATAATGATTGGTTAATATCTGGAATTGTTCACCAATGGCAGTTACTACCTTTGGTAGGAGTAAAATGGGTAAATAAATAGAATGATCAGCACTGTGTACTCAACATTTATGATTTTTTTTTGCAACCTGAGGAAAGGCTTCTCATTCATGGCTGTGATTGATGCAACAAATGATGTTTGCTTATGTGTGCGCACTCTAAATAACCAGAAAGAAATGTGTCATAGGTTACCATGGCAACAGACTTGTTTATACAGAGTACCCAAGGGTTTATTATTTGGCTGTTTGGGAATATCACTTGGGCATTGCAATTGGGAAAGGTAAATATGCATGGGATTCAT
Organism: Mustelus asterias; assembly: GCF_964213995.1. Taxonomy (NCBI): domain Eukaryota; kingdom Metazoa; phylum Chordata; class Chondrichthyes; order Carcharhiniformes; family Triakidae; genus Mustelus; species Mustelus asterias. The sequence continues at coordinate 49,588,865 of NC_135817.1, forward strand.
TGGTTTTATATACTCCTTGGAATAGTAGAGAAAACACCTAGAACAACAGGAACAGCTTGTGTTTGAATATTGCCGTAACATGGGAAAACGTGCCAAAGTGCTTCGTAGGGGTGTATTGGATAAAAATGCATGCCAGGCTAGAGATGGAGGTATTAGAAGGGGTGGCGAAAAGCTTTTTTATTGTAGAGATGTGTGTCTTAAAGTCCGCAAATGCAACAGAGAAATTTAAAGATGTAATTTCTGAGCTTTGAGATCAGAAGGTCGGTTGAGACCAGCATGGTCACTATGGATAGGGTAATGGGAGTTAGTTTTGGGGGAAGGTTCAGGGTTGGAGGACTACAGAGTTGAGGTTAGACGAGGTTAGAAATGAGGAAAAGCAAGAATATGAAGTAATTTAACCAAAGATGGTTTGTAAATTTGAAATTGTGGGGGCAGGAGCCAATTTTGAGAGCCCAAGTTGATAGAAAAACTAATATCTGGCAGACTATATGCAGAACTCCCATTTAAAATGCAGTTCTTATGTTGATTAATTGGATTATAATGTCTTAAATATCCAACACTCTGGAGGCTGGAACTTCTTGACTCTGCTTTATTATAGCTTGCCACTGCCAGTAATTCCAGTGCAAATCCTTCAACTTTTGCCAAATAATAGTGAACAGTGTTACACTGCACTTTGAGAAGCATGGGGTGTATTGCTTTAACTATTGAATAACATTCCATACATTTATTCCCTCTCAGGTTTTCACTTCATTGCTAGAGATGTGTATCTCCTCAATTTGTAATGGGAACCACCAATGAAAGCTTGTCCCTGAAATTGCATACATGGCCACTATGTGGTACTGTTATCCTTTTCCTGCAACCCATTCTTCGAGAATTTCTCACGTGCAAGTTTTGATGACCATTTCTTACTTAGTGACAGATATTTCTAATGTCCAAAATAAAGATTGAAACAAAATGAAGTGTTAAAGTATTTCACAGTAACGTGATTCTTTATCTCAATGACGTTAAGAAGATTTTAAAGAAGGCCTCTGCTTTACACTTGGTCAGATTTGGAATTGGTTTCTTTCCTCACAGTTGTGACTCTGTAAACGGAATTTTACTTGTGTAGTCTGAACATGCGCAGTTAGTAGACTAGGGTGGTGATGAGACTGAATTGCTGGTAGCAAGAGTTGACTTGTGGGAATGATGAGGTGGGGGACTTGAAAGAAGGTTGATCCACTGAGGGGAACAGTTGCCCTTAATTTCAACTCCAGATGCGACATGCAGCTGCTACTGTGAAATACCGTTCCCCATTATTTAAAAAAGGAGAAAGGGAGAAAACAGGGAATTATAGACTGGTTAGCCTAACATCAATAGTGAGGGTGCAAGAGTCTGTGATAAAAGATGCGATAACAGGATACTTGGAAAATATCAATGCGATTTGAGGATGTAACTAATAGAACAGATAAGGGAGAACTAGTGGATGTGGTGTATTTGAATTTTCAGAATGCTTTTGATAAAGTCCCATGTAAGAGATTAGTATGTAAAATTAAAAGGCATGGGATTGGGTGGCCTGGATTGAGAATTGGCTAGCAGACAGGAAATAGAGTAGGAATAATTTTTTTTTGAGTGGCAGGCGGGACCAGTGGGGTACCACAGGGATCAGTGCTTGGGCCCTAGATATTCACCATATAGATCCATGATTTGGATGCGTGAACAAGGGGGCATGGTCTCAGGATATGGAGTAGGCTATTTAGGACTGAGATGAGGAGAAATTTCTTCATTGAGAGGGTAGTGAACCTGTGGAATTCTCTGCCACAGAAGGCTGTGGAGGTCAAGTCACTGAATATATTTAAGAAGGAAATAGATTTCTAGATGTTGAGATAGAGTCTCAGCCATGATCATGTTGAATATCGGAGCAGGCTCGTGGGGCTGATTGGCCTACTCCTATTTTCTATGTTTCTATTAATTCTGCACTTTGAAATCCTTCTCCGACCTTTGGCTTTGCAGAGGTGTATTTGAAATACCTCATGCGTTAAACATTTGAATAAGAACAAATGAGACTGAGCTACCGAACACAGAGTCAGAATGGAAACAGACTTGCTGTTGATTCTGGCAGAGGGGGATACGTGCAGTATGCCTGCACCTGGTTGCCTGTGCAATGTATTGCTAAGTGGCTTTATCAGATGTGCTGGAACATGGACTGCCCGGATGAAGAGAGATTGGATGTGGCATATGCATATCAAAAAGCGCTGATTCCAGAGACAGTTCTGAGATTGTGGCCTGGAGCACAAGGCAGCAGGGCGGGTCACCCCTGAACATGGCTGCTGACTGGGAGGAATGATGTGGAGATGCCGGCGTTGGACTGGGGGCATCCTGAAACCCATTGTACAAAGAACCCCCAGCTTTTGTCGCGACACGACGGACTTCCTACAGAAACTCGGCACACATGGAGCAGTTGAACCAGGAGCGCTCCTCGTCACAATGGATGTCTCGGCACTCTACACCAGCATCCCCCATGACGATGGCATTGCTGCAACGGCCTCAGTGCTCAGCGCCAACAACTGCCAGTTTCCAGATGCAATTTTACATCTCATCCGCTTCATCCTGGACCACAATATCTTCACCTTCAACAACCAGTTCTTCATCCAGACACACGGAACAGCCATGGGGACCAAATTTGCACCTCAATATGCCAACATCTTCATGCACAGGTTCGAACAAGACTTCTTCACCGCACGGGACCTTCAACCGATGCTATACACTAGATACATCGATGACATTTTCTTCCTTTGGACTCATGGTGAACAATCACTGAAACAACTCTATGATGACATCAACAAGTTCCATCCCACCATCAGACTCACCATAGACTACTCTCCGGAATCGGTTGCATTCTTGGACACACGCATCTCCGTTAAGGACGGTCACCTCAGCACCTCACTGTACCGCAAGCCCACGGATAACCTCACGATGCTCCACTTCTCCAGCTTCCACCCTAAACACGTTAAAGAAGCCATCCCCTACGGACAAGCCCTCCGTATACACAGGATCTGCTCGGATGAGGAGGATCGCAACAGACACCTCCAGACGCTGAAAGATGCCCTCATAAGAACAGGATATGGCGCTCGACTCATTGATCAACAGTTCCAACGCGCCACAGCGAAAAACCGCACCGACCTCCTCAGAAGACAAACACGGGACACAGTGGACAGAGTACCCTTCGTTGTCCAGTACTTCCCCGGAGCGGAGAAGCTACGGCATCTCCTCCGGAGCCTTCAACATGTCATTGATGAAGACGAACATCTCGCCAAGGCCATCCCCACACCCCCACTTCTTGCCTTCAAACAACTGCACAACCTCAAACAGACCATTGTCCGCAGCAAACTACCCAGCCTTCAGGAGAACAGTGACCACGACACCACACAACCCTGTCACAGCAACCTCTGCAAGACGTGCCAGATCATCGACACAGATGCCATCATCTCACGTGAGAACACCATCCACCAGGTACACGGTACATACTCTTGCAACTCGGCCAACGTTGTCTACCTGATACGCTGCAAGAAAGGATGTCCCGAGGCATGGTACATTGGGGAAACTATGCAGACGCTGCGACAACGGATGAATGAACACCGCTCGACAATCACCAGGCAAGACTGTTCTCTTCCTGTTGGGGAGCACTTCAGCGGTCACGGGCATTCGGCCTCTGATATTCGGGTAAGCGTTCTCCAAGGCGGCCTTCGCGACACACGACGGCGCAGAGTTGCTGAGCAGAAACTGATAGCCAAGTTCCGCACACACGAGGACGGCCTCAACCGGGATATTGGGTTCATGTCACACTATCTGTAACCCCCACAGAGTTTCACTGGCTGTCTTGTCTGGAGACAATGCACATCTTTTTAGCCTGTCTTGATGCTCTCTCCACTCACATTGTTTTGTTTCTTAAAGACTTGATTAGTTGTAAGTATTCGCATTCCAACCATTATTCATGTAAATTGAGTCTGTGTCTTTATAAGCTCTGTTTGTGAACAGAATTCCCACTCACCTGAAGAAGGGGCTTGCAGCTCCGAAAGCTTGTGTGGCTTTTGCTACCAAATAAACCTGTTTGTCTTTAACCTGGTGTTGTTAAACTTCTGACTGGGAGGAAAGCAGAAGGTTGACAGCTGATTTTCGGAGAGCACAGTTTGCAAGCACCATGCAGAGGTACAACCCTGCAGCTTTAACTTCACCTTTCCCCTGCTGATGACAGCTACTTTCCAGGTCATGCCTGCTCATGAGGCTGGAATTTAAGGAGCACAATACCTTGGAGGGTTGTGGAAGGTGGTGAAAATTATTGAGATAAGGAGGAGCAAGGCCATGAAGGGTAGAATGTTTGGAGGCTGACCAAAAGTGTGTTAGAATCGTTAAATCTAGAGGTAACAAAGACAAGGATGAGGGTTTCAGCAACAGAGAGTTGAGACATGGATGGAGATGAGCAATTTTAGAGGGGGAAATAGGCAATTTGGCACACTTTTGTGGTTGGAAGTTCATCTTGGAATCAGAACAGTCTGTCAGCCTCAGAGTGGAGTGAAATTGGTGCGAAGGGAATGGAACTGTCACGTGGACCGAAGACGATGGCTGTGACTCCTTTGCTCCCCATATGTGCATCGACATTTAGTTTCTTCGATTTTTTTTTTATACTAGTAAAGTGGTTATATATGGGATTCCCAACCAAATCTGTTTAGATTGCCTTGGCTTGGTAAACAAGGTAAGTACAAGCAAATGCATTGATGATGCTTTGTAGGTGCTGTACTGGGGTTTGCTGTTTGTGCATAATCTATTAAGGATAATTTTAAACCATTTCTTTGACCACAGTTAAGTTGTATTCTTTTGAGGAAGTTTAAATACCGTTATTAAAAATACAGTGTACAACTAAGTGTTTGTTTTTCTTTTCCTGGCCATCATGAATGACAGAAACTTTATGGTCTCTTTTAGGGTTTTTTCCTTGTTTTCTTCATTAGTTCAGCTCTGCTTGACTTTTTGTATTAAGTTTGTATTGATATTGTTTCTTTATTTTCCTACAGCATTTTCAGTTGGCATTGATTGATTCCAACCCTTGCACTCTGTCCAAAGCGGAAAGTAAGTAATTATCTTTTTGATGAGCTTGAGGTGAAGTGTGAATTCTCAAAAAAAGGTTCATGTCCATAACTATTTTGTTTGTTCTTGATGGAAGGCATTTAGTGGCATCACAATTAATGTAATATAAGATGAGAATGCTTAGTGATAAGCAAAGCATTGCTGCCAACATCACATTCCTGACCCAGTCTATTGTTGAAGCTGCATACATTTATTTTAGCATGCACTCTGAGCACTTCCAGGAAATATTACTCTAAATGATAGAGTCTGTTTTGAAGATGTGTGCAGGTAATAATTCTGCTCCATGTATTTCAGCTTCAAACATTTCATTCTCAATAGTACTGATGGAAATTTGTTTCCTGATCGTGATAGACTTGTAAAATATGTCAAATATAAATGGATGACATCTGTTGGTGGGGTTTTCGAGGTAGCCGGGTACCGTCAGAAATTTCAGACAATACAAGACTCACGAAGCCAGAGTCACAGTTTAAAGATATAACCTTTATTTTGACCAGCGGTTGCTAGGAGCAATTATCAAAAAGGGTCGGAGCAACTCCTGAGATGGAGCAGCTGGACCTCTTCAATAAATTCTAATGTATGCAATTCAAAACAGATCAATTATAGGTTTTCTTATCAATTACTCCCGCCTTTCATTAGCTCCTGATGAAAGGTCTGTGCTCTGAAAGCTTGTGGCTTGTGCTAATTAGCGTTGAACATTTTAGAACTGAGGATTGGATCTGAATGAGTGAATAAGTTTTATGAGCTGCATGTGATCAAATTGCTTTTGGGTCAGCTATTGTCAGGAACAAACAACATTTGTAATAATTCATTTACAATGTGTTTTCACATTTGTTGGAGAACAACTTCTCACACTGGCAAACTTTTATTTCCACAATGACACTTCATGGGCTGGATTTATGCTCTCAGTTGCTGTGCCACAAGACTTCTCTGTAATAAATGGGGAGTTGCGAGCTCATAATTAAACCCGGTCCTACTGTTTAGTCTGCATTAGGCTGGATGATTGCCAAACTTGCTCTGATTTGTTTTGCTCACCACAGTCCTAAGGCATGACAAAAGACTTATTTTAGTTTTTAGTCCATTATAATGGAGAAAGAAACCTTGATACTTCTATATTCATTGTGATTCATAGGTAATGTGGAAGTGTGCCAGGACAAGGCTTCAAAGTTAAATTGCAATTTTTAATTCCCGGCATAATAAACAACCTTTTACTTTTGTTTATTTGACTTACAGCTACTTGTAGACTAAGCAGCATCCTAACACAGTTTGACCCTAATGCATTATTATGGTGATTTTCCCTTTTAACTATTACAATTTTAAAGAATATCGCCATGATCCCCATACCAACCAAATGAGACATATTCCCAATTGTACCTGCAAATTAAAAAAAAAAAGTCCTTTGTTGGAGAGACTTGGATTTAGGTAATTGTCTTACGGTGTCTCAAGTGACTGCATGTGCAATAGGTTACTTAAAAGATTAATCACTATTATAATGTAGGCAAGCTAATTCCAACAAAATCCACAAGAGAGTTGAGGAAAAGGAGTTCAGTCTGAACTCTTGAGTGGAAAAGCTTTCGAGATTGAGGTGAGTTACTTGCCATAGAATGCACAACCAATGATTTGCTCTTGCAAGCGCCATATTATCATATTTACTAAGCAGCTGAAAATGGTTGGGCCAAGGCCACTGCCCTGAGGAACTTCTGAGAATTGGATGATTGGCTTAAAAGTAGTTGTTAGAAGCCAATGGAGAATTTTTCCCTTGATCCCCACTGATTCCAATTTTACCAGGGCTCCTTGTTTGAAGTTTCAGCCTTGGTATCCACAGCAGTCAAGTCAGCTCTGGAATTTGTTTTTTTTCCATGTTTGGATTAATGATGCAATGAGGTTTGCAGTCAAATGATCCAGGTAGAACTCAAGCTGAGCACCTTACATCACTTTGCTGTTGATTGAAAGTGAGATGGATGAGCTAGTAATTAATTGGTTTGGATTTGTCCTGCTTTTTGTGGCTAGGGCATCCCTGGTCAACTTTCCACTTTGCTGAGTAAATGCCAGTTTTGTAGCTATACTGGATCAACTTGTCCAGGGATGTCAAGTCTTTGCACTATGGTCTTTTCTGTATCCAGTATGGTGGAGACTTCCAAAAGAGATTGACATGGATCATCCATTTGGCCCCGCTGGCCAAACGTGGTTGCAAATGTTTCAGTCTAGTGTTTTGCACTGATATGCTTGGTTTCACCACTATTCAGGATGGGGATGTTCCTGGAGATTCCACCTAGTTACTTGCCCAACACCATTTTTGACAAGATGTGGCAGGATTGCAGATCTTTTGATCTGAGTTGTTGATTGTGGAATTGCTTAGCTGTCTATAGCAGTGGTTCACAACTGGAGTGCTGCGACACGCTGGTGTGTCATGAAGGACGCCAAGTGTGCCGTGAAAAAGGATTAAAAATTAATGTAATTAAACCAAAGCTAACCTTCGCCATCAGCTCTGTGGTTGACACTGCCAAGACCCAACAAACCTCGGGCCTCCCGTGCATGAGCATTTGGGAAAGAGCCATGTGTGTGCGAGTTAGATTTTTTACATTGGTCAGGCCCATGCACATGACCAATGGATCACAGAGCTGAAGACAAAGACCCATTGCACCCACTCAAAAAGAGCACAAAAACCCGGGGAGAAGCGAGAGAGACAGAGGTATCAAAAACAGGAGAGGGGACAGGGAGAAATTGAAAACAAGGTTCCTACTAAGGGAAGAAGACAAAGGTGCGAAACAAGAACGAAATAGTTCTACATATATTTATTGTATTTCTTAATGCTGATTCTTGTATTCTTTTGACAATCCCAATTGGACTCCCAAGGTTCAATTTTTTTCCGATCTTAAATTTTCCTGGAATCAATCTGAGTTTGGTATACCTGTAATCAGATTGAAAATAACTGGCTATATCATACCTATAAATGAACCGCTTCTGTGAGAAGTGAGTGAAACCTGACCTCTGCCTTTCTTTGGTCATGATTCAATAAGATCATGCCTATCTGATTGTAGCCTCAAATCCACTTTCTACCATCAATATCCTTTTACTCTCTTGTCAGTCAAGAATCTCTCTACCTCTGCCTTAATTATATCCAATGACTCTGCCTCCACTGCTTTGAGGAAGATAATTCACAGGCTCATCACCCTCGAAGAAAAACGTTCTCCTCATTTCCATCTTAAATGAAGAGACCCCTTATTTTTAAACTGTCCCCTGGTTCAGGTCTTTCAAAAAGAGAAGCATCCTTTCAGCATCCATTCTGACCAGTCTCCTCAGGGTTTTGTATGTTCAATAAAATGGCCTTTCCATTCTTCTGAATTCCAATGGATACAGGCCCAACCTGTCCAAATTTTTCTCACAGGATAACACCCTCATTCCAGGGATCAGTCGAATGGCCCTTTCCTGAACTTCTAATGCAATTACGTTTTTTCTTAAATAAGGGGACCAAAACTGTGCACAGTACACTTGAACAAGCACAGATCAAGTACAGATTTGTGGGAGGAAGGTAGTATTTAACCAACTTCGTTTTTGGTGAGGTAGCCACGAGAATTAATGTGGCCTTTATGAACTTCCAAAGGATGGTTGGTAAAGTGCCACATAATAGGCATGCCAGCAAATTTAAAGCCCATGGAATGAAAGGCACAGTATGGACACAAGTTGATTGAGTTTCAGGAAATACAATAGTGGTGAACAGTTTGTTTTGGACTGGAAGAAGGTATCCTGGGGTTAATAAAAGGACCGTTGCTTTTCTTGATGTGTGTGTATATGAGCTAGATGAGTGCACAGGGCACAATTTCAAAACTTGCATATGACACAAAACTTGGGAAGTATTGTGAATTGAGGAGGATGTTGATAGACTTTGAGGACAGATGGAATGGGTGGACATGTGGCAGGTTAAAATTAATGCAGAGAAGTGTGTGCTGATATATTTTGATAAGAAAAATGAGGGCTTGCAATATAAACTGAAGGATACCATTCTAAAGGGTTGCAGTAACAGGTATATGATATGTGTACAGATCTTTGGATGTAGCAGGGCAGGTTGAGAAAGTGGTTAATAAGGGATTCTGGGGTTTATTAAGGTATAGAGAACAAATAATGCAAGTTATGCAGCAAGTGACTAGTATTTGGAATGCACTGCCTAAGAGAGTGGTGAGGGCAAAATCAGTTATGGTTTTCTAAAGGGAATTGGAAAAGTACCTGAAGAGAGAAAACTGCAGGATTACGAGAAGATGTTGGGGAGTCAGACTGGCTAAATTATTCTTGCAAAAAGCTGGTATAGACTCGATGTGCTCAATTGTCTCATGTGCTTTAACCATTCTACGACTTCATTATTCTATGAATGCAAAACAAATCTGTTGAGTCACAAAATTTCAAATTTCAAAATGGCCTTCTGGGCCTTGTAAGGTAAAGGAGTCTCTGCTGTTGGCTACAATGCTATTAGTCATGTTAGTAATTATTAGCTTTAAACCAAACATAATACAAGAAAGGTGTGAAACTGCGTAAGTTCATTGCAGAGATGTAAATTGGCCAGTTTTCCATTCAAATTGTTTTTAAGAGGAAATGAGTAATGCACTCAGTGGAACAGTCCTCATGATCATGTACACCCTGTGGAACTGTCAATCATGACCATGGGACCCAGGTTTGAGTTTACTCTGGACAAATAGATAAAAATGTGCTTTCTGTGTCTATTTGACTTTTGGATGAAATAGGATCTACATATCACAACCCCATTTTGCAGCCAAAATGTAGCTAAACCGTATTGCTTTGGTTGACTATTGTATTTACAATGGGGTTTACTCCATCAGCCTAAAGTAACGGCATTAATTTTAGAAACAATAATTGGGGTCATATGCACTAATAAATAAAAGTTAGCATGGATTTGTTAAAGAAAAATCATATTTGACTAACTTGATAGTTTTTTAACATTTATGTTGATGAGTTTACTGTAGTTGATTTTGTGTGTATAGATTTTCAAAACATGTTAGATTAAGTATCACATAATAGATTTGTTAGCAAAAATAAAACCCTTGGAACTAAAAGTCAGTGGCAGCCTGGATATAAAATTGGCAAATGGACAGAAAACTGATATGCGAAGATCCTTGTGCTTTTGGGGAAAAGTTCATGTTTTTTTATGAAGGTCCCTTTAAATCCAGAGTGAATCTAAATTCTGGGATTGGAATCTATAACCCAAAATTAGAGATCATTTCCAAGAAATGCATGTGTGATCCCATTGGCATGGAAGTGGCAGCTAACTAAAGCCAAAGGTAAATAGACAAGGAACAGAGTGTCAAGGGGCAGCTGGTGTTCTGCTACAGCTGGGCAGGAAAAAGACATTTTCACACAGAATTGCTTTATAGCAGTAGAAGTAATATTTTTCTGTGGAGGGCAGATTAGAACCGACTACACTGTCTTAGTTTATCTAGGGGTCAGACAAAGGAATCTGCCCTGTCAGGACTGAGATCTGGAAAGTTGGATGAAGTGGAGCAATTGGCAAAGGCCCTAGAATGGTTCAACTCGGTGGTGAGGAGTGGTGAAACTCTGCCAGAGTGCTGGGCAAAAATTTGGCAACACCCTTGATGTTATATCTATGCCAGCACACATTGTGGTATTAGTTTAAAGTTGAATTTACTTATTTGTTTGAAGTCATTGATGAGAGAGTATAGAATGCTCTGAAGGCCTGGATTGTGGGTTTTGATCAGCCTGTTGAGTTGACGGGTATGTTCCGTGGTCGGATTGGTGAGTAACTGTAGTGCTCCTGGTTGTTCAGTTGTCGGTACACTTCGCAATAGTCCGTTCTGTTCTGTATGACGATGGCTCCTCCTTTGTCTGCTGGTTTGGCGATGATGTTGCGATTGGTCTTGAGGGCGTGGATGGCGTAGCGTTGTGCTCGGGTGACGTTGTGGGCTATCTTGAGTGTGGCTAATGAATCTGGCATTGATGCATCTCCTGACAGCTTGAGCATACATGTTGAGCTGAGAGCAGCAGCCATCCGGAAGGGTCCAGTTTGATTCCTCCTTCAGTCACTGCTGTCGGCTGTTCAGGTTCCTTGGTGGTTTTATTTGGGGGTGGGGGGGGGTTGTGTGTGCGTGTGCGTGGAGGAGCAGGCAGGCAGACTCTGGTTGAAATGCTGTGTGTTGGCTTAAGGTCCTGTGAACGGAAGGGCCGTATTGCACTCAGTGAGTTAAATTTCTTGGATAACCAAAATGAAGAGAGAGTTCTAGACACTATTGCAGAGTTGAAAAATATTAGAAGTAGAGGAGTTCTGACCCGAGGTGGCTATGCTTCTGACACTAGAGATGTATGTGTTGAGCAGAGAGTTTATCGTAGGACACTTGGAGGAGATTTGAACAGAAAACCTTTTTGTAAGTAAGCAGAAGGCCCAAGAAATATCATTCCTTATATGAATGATTGAAACAGTGCTCAGATCAAGTCGTTAATTTTTGTTAAATGTCTGGCTGGAGTTTATTGGGGGTGCAAGTCAAGGGGTGTAGAAGCAAAGTGAAGTTCTCAGTTCTAAGTAACTGGGTTCTTCATGCTTTTAATTTCTTTAATGTAACTGACTAAGATGGAGTATTCATGTTTTTTGATCTTTGTAGTAAAATTCTCTTGATTTAAACTCTGGACCTTGTTGGTTTTTAATCTCTTAGTAAATACCTGTTTTTTTAAATAAAAAAAAAACACATTACTGGCCTTTATCACGGTCGTAACATAATCCTGATTCTTGTGTAAGAAGGCATATTCATTGCTACAATGAATGTATTTTATGCTGATGCCCCATGCATAGGCATATCCGGGGTAACTGACCAGAAGCATGGCAAAGATCCTACATAAGCATAACATGCTTTCCCTGTCGGGGTTTTGATGGTGCAGGAACTTTGCTGCAAAGTGAAGGAGAATACCCATGCAAATTTTATATGGTTACAGCATGGTGGTACACTAAAATGACTTACCTGGTCATTCTCTCTCACTTTGAGACATTGCTATATGCACATTGGCAGCTCTGTTTACCTACTGTGCAGTAAGAAGTTTAACAACACCAGGTTAAAGTCCAACAGGTTTATTTGGTAGCAAAAGCCACACAAGCTTTCGGAGCTCTTAGCCCCTTCTTCAGGTGAGTGGGAATTCTGTTCACAAACAGAGCTTATAAAGACACAGACTCAATTTACATGAATAATGGTTGGAATGCAAATACTTACAACAATACTTACAATAGTTGTAAGTATTTGTATTCCAACCATTATTCATGTAAATTGAGTCTGTGTCTTTATAAGCTCTGTTTGTGAACAGAATTCCCACTCACCTGAAGAAGGGGCTAAGAGCTCCGAAAGCGTGTGTGGCTTTTGCTACCAAATAAACCTGTTGGACTTTAACCTGGTGTTGTTAAACTTCTTACTGTGTTTACCCCAGTCCAACGCCGGCATCTCCACATCATGACTACCTACTGTGCAACAGCTACTCCACTTCTTGAAAAGTAATTCGTTAATTGAGTGTTTTTCATTCTAATATGTGGTAATGTGTAAAGGTTATAGGACATGGAAGGAAATTATTTTCCAGCACCATTGTATCATTATATCAGGAGTGTTTGGGCAGGGGTTATCATGCATGTCTACTGACCATGAATAAACAGTTGTGTGCAGATGTAAGCTAATTTGATAACCATGGGATAATTTAAAATTTTGGTACTAAACTATAACTGCCAATTAGGATCAAATGAATTATGGTTCACCGTTTCTTTATATGAAGGCATCTTTTTGTATGATGTTTCTGTATGCAAGCCTTTTTTGTATCTGGCAGAAATGGATATTAACCGAGTTGGTGTGCACTTTTTAAAATCCTGACTTGACACTGCAGTTATGTAATAATGTACTGCTTATTTAATCTGTGTCCTCTCGCTGTTGATCCTTTTACAAGTGAGAATAGTTCCTTCCTGTCTACTCTATCTAGCCCCCTTATGACTTTGAACATCTCTATCAATAGATGTTGCTTTACTAATATATTATAATGTTTTTGTGCTTGAATGAGTTCTACAATCTTCTCTAGAAATTATTTTCCTTCAACTTCTGCGCTGTTGCCACAGTTTTAGGTCATCTTGTCTGACATTGTTCATGTACTGTCAATTGAATATCTTGCTAATTGAATATACATTAAAATTATAATGCAAATGATGTATTGAAAAATGAAATTACTTTGTGTTCACCACTAAAATTAATTTCTGTTTTGTTGCAGTTCAGTTCCATGTTGCTCACTTGTATGAAATCCAGGTAAGCCATCCTAAAACCCATCAAACTGACTCTCTTTAATGGCCTGTTCAGTTATATTCAGAGAGAATCTGCATGTACTATCTGTACAGAAAATATAAATGAGATAGTTCAGAGTGGGTATGTGAATGTTAATCAGGTGGGAGGAGGCTTTACAGAGCTGGTGGCAGAGGGAGTGTGAGTGAGACTGGTTATAGAAAAAAGTGTGAAAGGAAGAGCGAGGTTGAGATTGTGGAGAGCAAAGTGTTTTGACCCTTGCCAATGTGCAGGGTCAGTGGTAAGTTCTCTCAGCTTCGTGTAGTTTTGACTTTTCAGTGTGTTATTACTATTTCTACTTTCGACTAACAATCATCTTTCTTCATGGATTTTTATATAAATTTGTCAAAAGAAGAGACTGTGCACAAAGCCATATAAATCAAATTTCACCCAAATAGTTTTAATTAAATTCTATACACAAGCGATTATGGAAATGAGGCATGATGGCAGACACAATTTTGATTAGAATCTTTCTGCAATCCATAATACGTCAGTGTTTATAATACAGGTCGTGCCATTTTGATATTGTAGCTATTTTATAGCCAGGCTTTTAAAAAAAAATTTATTTAAGAAGTTGGTGAGGAAACCAACAGGATGGAGTTTAATGCGGAGAAGTGTGAGGTAATTCACTTTGGTAGGAATAACAGATGTGTTGAGTATAGGGCTAACGGGAGGACTTTGAATAGTGTGGAGGAGCAGAGGGATCTAGGTGTATGTGTGCATAGATCCCTGAAAGTTGGGAATCAAGTAGATAAGGTTGTTAAGAAGGCATATGGTGTCTTGGCGTTTATTGGTAGGGGGATTGAATTTAGGAGTCGTAGCGTTATGTTGCAACTGTACACAACTCTGGTGCGGCCGCACTTGGAGTACTGTGTGCAGTTCTGGTCCCCACATTACAGGAAGGATGTGGAGGCTTTGGAGAGGGTGCAGAGGAGGTTTACCAGGATGTTGCCTGGTATGGAGGGGAGATCCTATGAGGAGAGGCTGAGGGATTTGGGATTGTTTTCGCTGGAAAGGCGGCGGCTAAGAGGGGATCTTATTGAAACATATAAGATGATTAGAGGTTTAGATAGGGTGGATAGTGATAGCCTTTTTCCTCTGATGGAGAAATCCAGCACGAGGGGGCATGGCTTTAAATTGAGGGGGGGTAGTTATAGAACCGATGTCAGGGGTAGGTTCTTTACCCAGAGGGTGGTGAGGGATTGGAATGCCCTGCCAGCATCAGTAGTAAATGCGCCTAGTTTGGGGGCGTTTAAGAGATCCGTAGATAGGTTCATGGACGAAAAGAAATTGGTTTAGGTTGGAGGGTCACAGTTTTTTTTTTTAACTGGTCGGTGCAACATCGTGGGCCGAAGGGCCTGTTCTGCGCTGTAATGTTCTATGTTCTATGTTCTAAAACCACACTTGACCTCATCCTCACCCAACCTGCCTGCCACGGATACATCTGACCATGACAGTATCAGTCAGAATGACCACTTTTTGGAGACAAAGTCCCGTCTTCACATTGAAGATACCCTCCATCCTGCTGTATGACAGTACCACCGTGCTAAATGGGGTAGATTTTAAGCCGATCTAGCACCTCATGACTGGAAGCATTGTGGGCCAACAGCAGCAGCAGAATTGTACTCTCTCACAATCTGTGACATCATGGCCTGGCATATCCACTGTACTATTATCACCAATGTTGTGGAGATGCCGGCGTTGGACTGGGGTAAACACAGTCAGAAGTCTCACAACACCAGGTTAAAGTACAAAAGGTTTATTTGGTAGCAAAAGCCACTAGCTTTTGGAGCGCTGTCCCTTCGTCAGGTGAGTGGGAGTTCTATTCACAAACAGGGCTTTATATGCGGCACAAGGCATACTTAAAAATGAGGTGTTAACCTGGTGAAGCTACAACACATGCCATGCTCAATGGCATTGATTGTGTGCCAAACAGCGTAAACAGCAAGAGCTTCATCAATTACCTTCCTTGCATAATAAGGTCATGATAATTGCACAGTGTTCACCATTTGTGACTCTTCAAAATACTGAAGCCATCAATGTCGAAATGCTCAAGATCTGGACAATATCCAGGCTTGGGGTGACAAGTAACATTTGCGTGCCACACAAGTGTCAAGCAAGGACCATCACTAATGAGCATGGTGGCACAATGGTTAGCACTGCTGCCTCATTGTGCCAGGGACCTGGGTTCGATTCCTGGCCTGGGCTATAGTCTGTGCGGAGTCTGCATGCTCTCCCCATGTTTGCGTGGGTTTCCTCCAGGTGCTCCGGTTTCCTCCCACAGTCTGAAAGACATGCTGGTTAGGTGCATTGGCCATGCTCAATTCTCCCTCAGTGTATCAGAACAGGCGCAAGAGTGTAGTGACAAGGGGATTTTCACAGTAACTTCATTGCAGTATTAATGTAAGCCCAGTTGTGACACTAATAAATAAACATTTAAACATAGCCATTGCTCTTTGACAGGCAATGTCATTATCATCACTGAATCCCCCACTCTCAATATCCTGTGGTTACGATTGACCAGAAAGTGAACTGGACTAGCCATGTAAATACTGTAGCTACCAGAGCAGGTCAGAGGCTAGAAAAACTCACCACCTGACTCCCCAAAGCCTGTCTACCATCTACAAGGCACAAGTCAGGGGTGCGACTAAATACTGTCCATTTGCCTGGATGAGTGCAGCTCCAACAACACTCGAGAAGCCTGACACCATCCAAGGCAAAGCAGTTTGCTTGATTGGCACTCCATCCACAAGTATTCACTCCTTCTACCACTGACACAGTGGCAGCAATTACAATATGCACTGCTGGAACTCACCAAGCCTCCCTAAACGTCACCTTCCAAAGCCACTGCTGCTACGACCTGGAAGAAGTCTCTCAACACCAGGTTAAAGTCCAACAGGTTTATTTGAAATCCCGAACTTTCGGAGTACTGCTCACCTGATGAAGGAGCAGCGCTCCGAAAGCTCGTGATTCCAAATAAACCTGTTGGACTTTAACCTGGTGTTGTAAGACTTCTTACTGGGTTCCACCCCAGTCCAACGCCAGCATCTCCACTTCATGCCCACCTGGAAGGACAAGGGCAGCAGATACATGGAAGCACCACTCACCATCTTTGTCTTGAAATGGAATTCACCTTCATATATGTCGCTGGGTCAAAATCCTCCAACTCCTTCCCAACAGCACCGAGGGGTTTATCTACACTATAAAGAACCGCAGTAGTTCAAGAAAGCAGCACACCACTGCCTTCTCGAAGGCAATTAGGGATGGGCAATAAATGCTGGCCTAGCCAGCAAAGCCCACACCCCCAGGAATGAAAAAAATCTATGAAGTATAATTTGGTGCCTGAGGAGATGTTTCTGTGCAAATGAAATGATGTGGCAGTTTAAACCTTTTAGTCAAGTTTCTAAGATCTTTGCAAGGTAGCAGACATTTTCAGTAATTGAACAAGTGAATTCTGTAAAGTCATTAGCAGTTGGCTGGTATTTATTTGGCTTGTTCATGTATTTTTCAAGACGTTGTTAACTTAGGCAACGGTAGCATTTTAAGGTTCATGTCTTTTGGGAATTTCAATAACTGGAGAAACTGATCCTCAAAATGGTTAGCAGGCAAAACTAAGATTTGCACAATCGTGTAACAAAAAGCTGGACTCTTAAGTTTCTGAGAATGATTTTCCCATTTAAAAAAAAAATAGAATGAAAATGACCATGTAATGCTAAAGTTGTCAGCAAGATTAGTATTTACCACAAAGTAAAATTATAACAATGAAGATTCATTACAATTTTCTTTTAAGCTTTCAAATGGCTGTCTAATTGTAATTTGTAACCAAATTCTCTTTAGTGCTGTGTTTGTGTTGACTGAACTCATTTTTATCAGGAAACAACGTTCACTAGCACCCATGGGGAAAAGTAGAGGGGCCATCATTGTAACAAACAGAACAACTTTATGGCATTTGCATATCTTCCTCATTACACTGTCTAGCTCTGAGTGCATAATGGTGCTGCATTAGGCAATAAAGTCTGGAAATGAGTGCTGACCAGCACTCTTCCTTTGATAATCTAATCACTCTGAAAGACTAATAAGTTTCCAATAGAAACAAAGTAATGATTAATTGAAACTAAATTACCTGTTTTTGAAGACTTCGTTCACTGTTTTCTCTTGGCATTACCCCAATTTTAGTTATTAATGTATTCTGTTTTATTCAGATCACCAATTAAGTAAAAAACTTGCTTTGTGGCAGTTTCTAGCATTTAAGTTTTTTTACAAGATCACATACAACCGTCAAAAAAACTTTTTAAAAAATTGTTGCAATTTTTGCATGCTCAGCAGGAAAGCACAAACACTTAGAATTGTACTTATTTTTTTTAAATGTTAATTCTATTTTTGCACAGAATGAGAAGGAATGGAAATGTAAATTTTCAATAAACATGTTACACACTTGGATTATGTTACCCGCGCTTGGATTTTATACTTTAGGTGTATCTGCATAAACATGGTAATGGAAAATGTAATTCACAAGTTAAAGCATACTGGTTAATTGTGTTTGTATTACAACTAGGAATTGCAACTGCCAAAATAGTACTGAAAGGATTATTGTATATTTGATTACTCTCGAAGACGACTTCTAGAATTTTGCTTGTCTACGTGGTAGATTGGCAGATGTCTTTCTTCTGCCAGTTTTCTCCTTTTCTCAAGAATTTTACTACTTGCTGGTGTGAAATTCCACAATGACAATATCCCTGTAATAGTTTGGTCAAATGAGAGTCTACAGGCCATATGACTCCCTTTCCCAGTATATTTGTATGAGTACTTTGGTTGCTGATTAGCAATCAAAATAGGAAGCTTAGTAAAGTTATCTTCCCTCCTCATACTTTGAATTAATTGTAGCGTCATACCGCCTAATCCTGAATGTTGTCTCCAGACCTTTCGAAGTCTCATGGAATCAGGACAACCATTGTCAACTCATCCCACTGCTAACCATCCACTATCCTCCCTCAACTGATGAATAAATACCCCTCCAATTTGAACAACAGTTGAAAGAAGTACAGAGGGTAGTAATGTACCCTAGTTGGGGGATTTCAGTGTCAGCATCAAGAGTGGATTGGTAGTACCACTACTTGCCAAGCTAGCCAAGTCTTGAAGGACATGTCTGTCAGAATCAGCCTGCATTATATGGTGAAAGAGCCAACATAAGGGTAAAACTACTTGGCCTCATTCTTGCCAATCTTATCTGTTGCAGAAACATATATCATTGACAGTATTTTTAGGAGTGACTGCATAGTCCTTGTGGAGACAAAGTCCTGCCTTCTCGCTAAGGATATACTCCGTCGTACCCTGCTAAATGGAATAGATTCGGATCTGATCTGGCAGCTTAAAATTGGGCAGCTATAACCATTATGGGCCATCAGCAGCAGCATTATACTCCACTGCAGTGTGTAACCTCAGGACCCAGCATCCTTCCCTCTATCACTATCATCCAGCCAGGGATCAACCCTGCTTCAGTAAGAACTGTAGGAGATCATGCTCCGAACAGCACCAGGCATAACTGAAAATAAGGTGCTACCCTGGATAAGTTACAAAATTGATGTACATGCATACTTAACTGTGGAAGCAATATGCGATAGACACAGCTAAGCAATCCTGCAATCAGTGGATCAAGCCAAGGCTGTGCAGTTCTACTACACCCTGATGTGAATGGCTGTGACAATTTTAAAAATCACAGTAGGGGGAGCTACAAGAACATTCTCATCCTCAATGATGGAACCCAACATGGCGATGTAAAAGTTAAGGCTGAAGCTTTACTAACAATAGCCAGAAGTGCCGAGTAGATGATATGTGTCGACACCCACCCTCCCGCCCCCACCAACATCACCTCCCTCCCTCCTTCCTGAGGTCTCCAACTTCACAGATGCCATTCTTCAGCTCATTCACTTCACTTTGTGAGATATCAAGAAGTGGCTGATTGCATGGACTAGACCAAAGGCAGTTAGGCAGTGGGCCCCAATAACATTCTGGCCATAGTGCTGAAGGCTTGTACTCCAGAACAAGTCATGACTTTAGCCAAGCTGTTGAAGTCATAGCTATCATAAAGGAAGATGGTTGTGGTGGTTGGAGGCCTCAGCCTCAGAACATTAATGCTGGAATTCCTCAGGACAATGTCTTAGCCACCTTCAACTGTTCCATCAGTGATCTTCCATCATAAGACCAGAAATGGAGGTGTTTGCTGCTGAATGCATTATACTCAGTTCCATTTGCAACTCATCAGATAATGAAACTTTCCTGACGTATAGGGCCAACCTTAAGGCTTAGACTGATAAGTAACATTCATGTCAGGCAATGACCATCTCTAAGAAAAGAGAAGCTAAGCCTGGGTGGGATGCTTTTTTGGAGAGTCGCTGCAGACTTGATGGGCCAAATGGCCGCTTTCTGCACTATAGGGATTCTAATAGATGCAGGACATGGCTATTATTTCTTAAAATGGTTGTTGTATTGAAACTTTTTAAGTGGTGTATATGCTGAACTGCTTTTGTTTATTATGGTGACTATAAAATAATTTGCAATTCTTTTCAAAGCTGGTTATTTTAAAAATCATTTCTGCATATTAGAAGCATGCAGATATTATGATTAGTATTGAAAGCAATGCAAGAATTTACCTGCATTTAAAACTGAATGAGAATGTGACACCTAATTACAGATTTTATCTATCCTGCACTTTAAAACTTAATTCTTACCGAACAGATTTTCAGTATAGTATGGTCTAGTATGTAGAAATAATTCATGACATTGTCATTTTTTAAAATCAACTCCGCAAGCATGTTAATGGATTTGCTTTCTTTAAGGAAATGTTCATCTTGTGGTTTATGCCTCATCTTTAAATGGGGAGTCAAGGGTTATGAGAGGCAAATAGTAAAGGGGAATTAAGACACAACAGATAAACCATGATATTGAATGGTGGAGCAGGCTCAAAGGCCTGAATGGCTTATTCCTGCTCCAAAGTCACTATGTTCCTGTGTTGACTGTAATCACTATTGAGCTATTATTTTAAGCTCATTCTTCCTGTTTGAGTAGAAAGTACCATTTGTTTGGCGTTTGCTCACGAAAGGCCACCTTTGCTGGAAAAAATGCACAACTCCTGTGTTCTGTCACTCCATAACACACCATATTAATCGGCCAGCAGAAGTGCTGTTAAGTGGCAGAAACTGTGAACTTATTATTTGTCTCTTTTAAAATGTTTCAGTTGAAAATGTTCAATTAAATGATTAGAGAAGAAACTTAATTATTGTGATCGCATTTTACTTGACCAGAACTGTACAATCTATCTTTTCCAAGTGTTAACTACTGGCTCATATCCCATCTTGAGTTACATGCAGAACACAATAGACCCTAAATATGTTGTGAAATCCTGTTTTGCCCACGAGACTCCTCCCCCTTACTCCGTGTTTTCTGTTAGACCTGTTTTTTTTAGTCTATGCAATTGTCATTTCCTTGTTCTCTTTGTGACAGCAGTGTTCAGAAAGCATCTTTCACTACTGTTTTATGTGTGGTTCCAGCTCCAAGAACAAAAGCGGTAAAAGTTTTAGTTGCCAAGAGCTTTAGGGTTGTTTCACTTGAAACTTACTTTAGACAGTTTCTTTTTTTTTTCCTCCCCTTGCTCCTGCAACTGCAGAGAAAGTATCGTGCTGCAAAGGAAGCCTATGAACAACTTTTGCAAACTGAGAATCTTTCCGCACAAGTGAAAGCAAATATACTGCAGCAGCTTGGTAAGTGTCTCCGGCTCTTTTTTGTTTTCAATTCCCTTTCGTAATCTCAAATTATTGAACTTCTATTAACGTTCTAAATAGGAAGAAGATGTTGAAACTGTCACGGGGTGGAGCAGGTTGACAGTAATGGGTTTCAATCCAGATCCAAGCGATTAAAATTAATTTAAATTTAGGTTTTAAGATATTTTGTATTTAGCTTATTGTAATATAATTTGTATTTTAATTTAATTTAATTAAACATTTGAAAGTTCTATTTATTATTCATATGGCTGATCATCTCAGATTTTTTGAAGGGTTAAAATATGAACAATGAAGTAGTATCGGTCAAAATGAATGCAATGTTGAGTTGTAGTAATATGTATTTCTCTTTGAGAGATCTATGCCATCAGAACCATTTTGTACCCTTTCCCTGGGCCCCTATATGACTATATCTGTCCTGTTCCACAGCCTTAAATTACAATGAAGTGATTTACAACTTGATCCAGCTAGGCTACACCTCCCAGTTAAATATAGTTTAGGAGGAACAAAATAAAATGTTTACTTTTCAGGCTGTTAAACTTTCCTTCATTCCAAACAGTGTTATTGGACATAGATAACTTATGTGACTATACTTTAGCATTCGAACTGCAACATTTGAAACCTTTATTTCTGAAAAGAATATATGTACACATGTTGGAAGTCCTTGCTTTTCTGTGGTGATAGTCCTCTACTAGTCATTTTTATGTGATTCAGATAATGTTTGCTTCCAACGCATATTGTTGATTTATACCTTGAATTACTTCACTTGGTGTTACTGTGCTCAAATGTGGAATTCTTAGTTCATTTTAAGCATACCTATAAATTTTCTGGCTTTACTTTGACATTCAATATTTAAAAATTGGCTATGTAGTTGGTAGGTAATACCTGGTGATTATTTTAAAACAGTTTTTCAGTTTTGGAAAGGAAGATGCATGCCATTCACACAAGCCTCAAAATGTCTGTACACCTATTGAGGATATGGTCTTTTTATAAGATATGTGGTGATACGTTCACATTTGTTCCAGGACCATATTCTGGAAATATTTAGTTTTGTTTTAAAGCATGCTGTTCATTTGGTAAAATTTTATGTTTTGGTCTTTTGTGCTGTTCTCTTAGCAAAAGCCATGAAATTATATTTTGTGAAAAATTAACAATCCAGAGTATAACTTCACTAATGTTGGTCTTACAATAATTAAGTTAAATATTTAGATCCCTTTAGCTTCAGTCCTAGATAAATTATTTTAACTTCTAATTTAACTTTTAATTTAACTTATTTACTACAATTCACATTGGCATGTGCTTTCAAATCTCCTCACACTTAAAGTAAATTCTATTGTAACTTTGTTTTAAAAGTCCCACCAGACACACTTAGCTCTTTGGGCACAAGTTGGGGATTGATTGCAGTTTCCATTAGCTGGGAACTAATCACACCAGAGTGGTGTCCTGTCATAAATCTATTCACATTGCTTTTGGAGCTGTTTTGCTGACTATCTCTGCCATGTTGCTATGGCAATTCCATTGTTGACTTCTAACCACAGGTGCTTAAAATGCTGGCTTCTTATTGAAACAGTATCTTCCAAAGGAACTTGGGAAACATTTTATGTCTGGTTGCTGCCTCTGTTCTCTACCCACTGTGTTTTTATGTCTGGTTCACAAGTTAGGTTGTTTATGTTAAAGTGATGGCTTTAATCAGGCTAACCTTTAAGCACCCAACTGCAAATGTACTAAACCTTCATTTTGATATTCTTCTATGCAAGTTCTTCCAACTCAGTTCTGCTTATGTAAGATTAAATAATTTTAGATCTCGTCTTCATAGCTAATTGAAAAGGTTTAAAAGCTTATGATTTCTTCTAGCTTTGCTGAAGAACTGTAGTGTGAATCAGATCCTTGCTGTGAATTGCACTTTTTCCATGTAGTGTGCATGCCATATGCTTGCTTTTTCTGTATTCCCTAACTGCAATATGAATTGAAATTCTAAATGGGACAAATTTTTTCATTTGTTTAGAAAGTGATTATATAACAGTGTGCATTATGCTGTAAATGTTTAATATCCAAAGATTTCTGTGATTCATAGATCATATCATTTGAAAACCTGAAGCAAATGGTACATTTTTTGTTACTTTTAATTTCTTATGGGTGAAACATTAAAAAATAGGAGCAGGAGCAGGCCGCTCCGCCATTCATTGTGATCATGGCTGATCATCCAACTTAATAGCCTGATTTTGCTTTTCCCCAATATCCTTTGATCCCCTTTGCCCCAAGTACTATATCGAATTGCTTCTTGAAACATATTTTGACCTCAACTACTTGTGACCACTCTGAGTGAAGAAATTTCTCCTCGTCCATGTCCTAAATGTTTTACCCTGCATCTTCAAGAGTGTGACCCCTGATTCTGGACACTCCTACATTGGGAACATCCTGTCTTACCTTGTCTACCTTCATTCCCCCCCTCACTCTTAATTCCAGTGAATACAATCCTAACCAACTCAATTTCTTCTCGTATGTCAGTCCTGTCACCCCAGGAATCAGTCTGGTAAACCTTCTTTGAACTCCCTCTAGAGCAAGAACATCATTCCTTAGATAATTAGATTATTGGAAACCAAACTGCAAGTATTATTCCAGGTGTGGCTTCACCAAGGCCCTGCACAATTGAGTAGGACATCCTTGCTCCTGTATTTACTGCATGCTTGCCTTCAGTGACTGGTGTACAAAGACACCCAGGTCTCGTTGCACATTCCCCCTCCTAATTTATGGTCATTCATATTGTAATCTGCCTTCCCGTATTTTGCATTGCTCTTCACTATAGAAGATACAAGTAACATCACTAGAGGGTCTACAAGTAATGTCCTAAATATAGCTGTATATCAGGAAATTAAAGGGAGGGAAGAAATCAGGGAAATTACAATCACCAGGGAAGTGGTATTTAACAAACTGGAGCTGCGTGCTGACAGATCTCCAGGTACTGATGGACTTCATACTAGGGTCTTAACCAAAGTGGTAAATGAGATAGTTGATGCGTTGGTTTTAATTTTCCAAAATTCCCTGGATTTGGGGAAGGTGCTATTAGGTTGGAAAATAGCAGGTGTAACTCCTTTATTCAAAAAGAGAGGGAGGCAGAAAACGACAGGCCAGATAGCTTAACATCTATCATAGGGAAAATGTCAGAAGCTATTATTAGAGATGTTATAGCAGGGTACTTTAAAAAAAAAATCAAGGAAATCAGGCTGAGTTAACATGGTTTTGTGAAAGGGAAATCATGTTTAACCAATTTATTGGAGTTCCATGAAAGAGTCATGTGTGCGTGGAAAAGGGTAGATTAACTGTATTTAGATTTCCAGAAGGCATTTGATAAAGTGCCACATCAAAGGTTATTGTGGGAAATAAAAGTTCATGATTTAGCTCGTAACATATTATTGGCTGGCCAATAGGAAACCAAATAAATGGGTCTTTTCCTGGTTGGCGGGATGTAACTAGTCACGTGCCACAGGGATCAATGCTGGGGCCTCAACTGTACAATTTATATAAATGACTTGGATAAAGGGACTGAAGGTATGGTTGCTAAATTTACTGATTATGCAAAGACAGGTAAGAAAATAAGTTGTGAAGAAGACATAAAGAGGCTATAAGTGAGTGGGCAAAAATCTGGCAAAAGGTGTATAATATGGACAATTGTGAAATGGTCCATTTTGGCAGGAAGAATAAAAAAGAAGCATAATATCTAAATGATGAGAAATTGCAAAGCTCTGAGGTTCCAAGGGATATGGGTTCCTGATACATGAATCGCAGAAGGTGTAAGGAATAATCATTAAGACAACATATATTGGAAGGAATAATTATTAGGACAAGTAGGAGATAATAATTAACATAGAAGAGATAATCACTACCTAAGAAGCTCCCATATATCATCACATATTTTATTAAGAATACACTTGTACCCTTTTAAGTGCACGAAACCTTACCAGGCCAGTACACATAGATAGTCACATGAATGAACATGAAGGCTAAAAGAAGTCAAGCAAACACACAGACGCTGAAAGTAATTTCCTAAGAAACACACATCTTTTAAAAAGTCTTGGCACAGTAGGATGCTCCACAATGGTTGAACAAACAACAACCTTGGCTAATTAGATAATAAACTTCAGATAGGAAGGCAAGATGGAACCACAATGATATCATAGCATATTCATTGGTGACCAATCAGAGAAAAGGCAGATAACGTAGGTCTAGTAAACCATGGTGGCTAACGAAAAGTGGCCTTGGGGTCTAAGAAAAGCCTTGACTGTAAGATAAGAAAGATGAGGTATGAGGCTAAAATGTGTATAAAAATGCTGCAAGCGCGCTGGTTCTTTGGATTCATCCGGAAATCCCGGCTTTGTTGACTTGTACTACCTAATAAAGCCTTGCTGCCTGGAAGATCAAGACTCAGACTCTCTATTCTGATTGACGAACTCTTCTTGCCGTCCACGGGGAACCACGGCAAAGGCTAGCATGCAGATGCACCAAGTAATTAGGAAAGCTAATATCATTTATTGCAAGGGGAATTGAATACAAAAGTAAGGAGGTTATGCTTCATTTGTACAGAACACTGATGAGATTACGTCCGGAGTACTGTGTCCAGCAGTGGTCTCCTTGTTTAAGGAAGGATATAAATGCATTAGAAGCAGCTCAGAGAAGGTTTAGTAAACTAATATCAGGAGTGGACAGGTTATTTTGAGGAAAGATTGGATAGGCCAGGCTTGTATCAACTGGAGTTTAGAAGAGCAAGAGGCAACTTGATTGAAACATACAAGATCCAGAAGGGTCTTGACAGCATAATTGTGGAGAGGGTGTTTCCTCTTGTGGGAGAATCTGGAACTAGGGCTCACTGTTTTAAAAATGAGTCACCCATTTAAGATTGAAATGAGAAGAAATGTGACAGAGGTGAGGAGATCTTTTTTGAGGTTTGTGCGACTTTGGCATTCTCTATTTCAGAAGGTGGTGGAGGTGGGTCATTAGGTGGAGATAGATAGATAGATTCTTGTTCAGCAAGGGAATCAAAGATTACATGGGTAGATGGGAATGTGGAATTTGAAACACAAACAAATCAACCATGATCTTGTTGAATGACCTACATCTGCTCCCATTCCATATGTATCTGTGTCCGCAAAAAATTCGTTGATTTAAATCTCTGATTTTGGCATTCCATTTTGGAACATGTGCACGTAGACCATGCTTCAATATTTTTAAACATACAGTAGGAGCTTAATGTTATAGACAGACAAACTGAATGTAACCCTGAACTGTGGATGAATGTAGTGATTATTGTGCATTACAATAAAGGCTTAAGATTGGGTAAACAAATAAGGTCTTCATGACATTGACATTCCGTTGCACAGACCATTAAATTCCTATAGATCTGAATTTTTAATTATATTTTCATATATTTTCAGTAACTTACATAGCTTACCAGATTAAACTGTATCTGTTGCTATTCTCTTTTGCTAATGCAGCATCATATGCATTTTAAGGTATCTGAAGTCTGTGCTTTTGTTATTATTCCTTCTATGCTCAGAAATTATTTTCTCTTGAGAAAAAATTACATATAAAGCAATTTGAACAATTGTGTTGGTAATAATTTGAAACATTTTTATCCATCAAAAATTGTCTTGCATTGAAAGCAGTATTAACACTGATGGCGATATGGTTGAGAATATTTTATTACAGAAGTCGATATACAAATGGATATAGTTAGTTAATTAATGTTCATGTATTGCAGGCTGGATGCATCACACAGTGGAGCCACTAGGAGACAAAACAACTAAGGAAAGTCTTGCTATTCAGTGTCTCCAGAAATCTCTCGAGGCAGACCCAAACTCTGGCCAATCCTGGTACTTCCTTGGCAGGTAAGAATGAAGTTACTCGATATAATGTTGATTTTTGAGTGAGTTATTTTAAGAATCTGGTATCCTGAATCTAATTATTTGTCTAAAGACTAAAATGAAAATCTGAAACCCAGTTCGGGGCAGCATGGTGGCACAGTGGTTAGCATTGCAGCCTCTCAGCTCCTGGAACCTGGGTTTGATTCCTGGCTTGGGTCACTGTCTGTATGGAGTTTGCATGTTCTCGGTGTCTGCATGGGTTTGCTCCGGTTTCCTCCCACGCTCCAAAGATGTGCAGGTTAGGTGCATTGGCCATGCTAAATTGTCTCCTAGTGTCTGGGATGCGTAGGTTGGAGGGATTAGCGGTGTAAATGTGTGGGGTTATAGGGAAAGGGCCTAAGTGGGATTGTTATCGGTACAGACTCGATGGGCCGAATGGCCTCCTGCACTGTAGGGATTCTTATGATGCTTTATAACCATTCTCTTTCAGATGCTAAGTGACTTCTGTGCATTTTCAATATTTTCTGTTTTGGTATTAATTGTCATTTGTGTTTCAAATTCCTTACTTTTGTTTGCACTTGCATTCAGCTGAGATGGTAGCAGGTGCCAAGAAATCCATTCCTTGTTCTTGAACTTTGGATTAATTTGACTGGATGTCATTGGCTTAAGCCATTCTAGAACTTAGTAAGTAGTCTCACAACACCACGTTAAAGTCCAGCAGGTTTATTTGGTAGCATTTATGGTAGTGCTACCAAATAAACCTGTTGGACTTTAACTTGGTGTTGTGAGACTACTTACTGGGCCTACCCTAGTCCAACGCCAGCAACTCCACATCACATTCTGGAACTTAAGCGCAGGGAGACAAAACTGTCAGTACAGTACAAAACAGGAATAAAATAATAATCATTTCCACCATGATAAATTGCTTCATCTTACCATTCTGTATTGATCCTTGTCTCTGAAATGCCACCATCTTTATTACTTTTCACGTCGATGAAACACTGAAGATGACTGTTACCCAAAAATAGTAAAGTTTATTTATTAGTGTCACAAGTAGGCATACATTAACGCTACAAAGACGTTACTGTGAAAATCCCCTAGTTGCCACACTCTGACACCTGTTCGGGTACACTGAGAGAGAATTTAGCATGGCCAATGCACCTAACCAGCACATCTTGCAGATTGGGAGGAAACCGGAGCACTAGAGAAAACCCACACAGACATGGGGAGAATGTGCAAACTCCACACAGTACCCAATGCTGGAATGGAAGCTTGATCCCTGGAGCTGTAAGACAGTGGTGCTAACCACTGTGCCACCATGTCAGAGCTACTGGGGTTATTATTTACCCATGTTTTGACCTTGATCTCAATTAGCCTGATTTGGACAAAGCCTTAAAGCAGAGACTGAATGAAGTACTTCAGAGATTAACAATCTCCACTCAGACCTCCTTGATCTTAAAACGAGAATAGAGGCAAGCAGAGGATTTCCAATAAAGGTTGGGTAGAATTGATATGGTGAGTTTGAAGAGTTTCTCGAGCTAAAAATTGAAGTACTTGGAAGCAACTAGAAAATGGTAGATTTAGCCAAGAATCAGTGACTGTTTTTGGTACTATGTTATATGTTTACATAGAAGTGCATAAAATATACACAAAAAGACATTCAGCCAATCGAGTCCACGCCAGAATTCTTGCTCCACCTAAATCTCTTTGATTTATTGGGTTATTGCGGTGCTAAAATTGCTTCATCACATGACCTGCGCCCTTTAAGCACCGACATTCCTGCTGTTGGCTTTTCAAGATGCATTAATTCCCCACACCAATTGGAAAACAAATTGTATTCCCTTTTACCCCGTAAGCTTTATTACCAATTGGATGATCTCTGTCAGTCAAACATATCTTTTTTTTTTTCTCCCCTCATTCCTAGATATTAGCTAGTAAGCTAACGCAGTCAAAGAAAATGGAAAGCAGCACTTTTTCATGCCCTTATGATATTTATCTGAGGTTGTTCGCAGCAGTGCCCTGGAGATTTATCTTCAATGTTTGGAGACTGCAGGAAAATGTTGGAACAGTTGGCACCCTTATTTCTGAATTACATTATATATTCTGATGGGGTTTCTGCTTCTTGTTAAGTGACTGTAGTTTAAGAAGTCAAGTAAGAAAAGTTCAAGTTCATTCACCTTATATTATGAATGCAAAAATTCCAGTATGAACATTATCTGCAAAGCAACTGCTTGAAATAATCTTCATGTTTTATAAAATGTGTTCAAGATGTAATTTGACTAAGAATTTGGCCTCAACATGAAGGTTTTCCCATCCCTCTTGGGCCATTTGAATGGATAAAAGTATTAATTTGCCAGTTTCTCACTATTTAGTTGCATTTTTAACCTCCATGAACAAAGCTGCCTTCCTGTCATTTCACTCAGATTGTGCAACCTTGGAGGGTTTCTTGTGTATCTTATTTTATTCTATCACTTGCTCTCCTCTTGTGTACTCTTAAGAACTGAAGGTTGCTTCCAAACTGCGTGCACACATACATGTCAAGCTGTGGCTGGGGAGACGATTGACCAATGCAGACCACAAATTTTAAATTAAGCAATTGTTAATCCCTTGTCTCCAGTTGCCCTCCCCTTGCAAGCAGAGGTACAGCGGTGTATGTTATGTTCCTAAACTAATAATCTGGAGGACTGGCTTAATTTATCTACATGAATTTAAAACTGTTTAAATCCCAGCATTGTAGTTTGAGAATTTGAATTCATTTATTTAAATCTGTTGAAGTAACCATGAAATTGGGTTGTCATAAAAACTTGGTGTCCGCAGTGAATTGATGGTAGCACTCTTGCCTCTTGAGTCAAGGCTATAGGTTCAGGTTATGCTCCATGGACTTGAGCATATAATTTAGACTATAACTAGTACTGAGAGAGTGCTGCATTGTTGGAGGTGCTGTCATTCGGATGAGATGTTGAACTGAGACAGTCTGCCCCCTTGGGTGAATGTAAAAGATCCCATGACATGTTTTAAAGAGTTCTCTGCTGTCCCTGGCTGATTACTATTGTTCAACAAACATCACTAAAAATGATTATTTGATCTTATCACAGAATTGAGAGATCTTGATGTGTGCAAGTTCTAACTAAATTTCAAAAGTGTAAAGTGCTTTAAGACGTCCTGAGGCCTTAAAAGGTGCTATGTAAATGTACATGTAAATACAAGTTTTTCTTACCCAGTCTGACCGATGTCACTCCAGTCCCACACCTAATGTAATTGTCTCTCAATTGCCATTTGTGAAAATGATAGAATCATTCAAAAACGAAGGTTGCATCTCAAGTAAGTCATGTTTTGTGTATCAATTAGTAACTATAATCCTGTGCTTTACAAAGCATTTGTGTTCTGTACACAGTTAAAATGTTTTAAGTAGCAGTTTCAGTGGAGTTTGCTTAAGCATTGTACAGGGGATTTTTAAAACTGCGTTATTATCTAAAATACACAGGTGAATTGGCACAATAACATCTGATTTGAATGTATATATTCTGAATTGTAAGTGTTTTTTTGCAGGTGCTATTCAAGCATTGGCAAAGTTCAGGATGCCTTCTTATCATACAGGCATTCCATTGATAAATCAGAAGCAAGTGCTGACACATGGTGTTCAATAGGGTAAGAAATGGCAGATACGTAAAATTAGATGGCAAGATAGAAACTCAGGAATGTTCTGGTAATTTAAGTTTGTCATCTCATTGTTTGCATATTTTCAGTCCTGTTTGCCATTTTGTTTACTGTCTTAGGGTATTGTATCAGCAACAGAACCAGCCAATGGATGCTTTACAGGCCTATATCTGCGCTGTTCAGCTGGACCATGGACATGCTGCAGCCTGGATGGACCTGGGAACACTCTATGAATCCTGCAATCAGCCTCAGGATGCAATTAAATGTTACATAAATGCAACTAGGAGCAAAAATTGTAGTAATACTTCTGCACTCACAGCAAGGATAAAGTACTTGCAGGTAAACTGGTTTGGGGTGTGGTATCTTAAATGCATATTATTCATTAAAAAAATTAAATGGATTATTTCTAATGGATTTAAAGGATTTACACCATTGGATTAGAAAAGAAAAACTTCTATATGGTTTGTTAATGACTAACCATATTGCACAGAATTAGAAAGTATTTCGAAAGCAAAAATGTTTAGTTTAAACTGGTTAGTTAACCAGATACCATGCAGACAGAATTCCAAGGAATATAATTTGAATGGGCAATTTAAGCGCTGTAAGAAGTTAATTATAAAATGCCTTCTGCTTTAATTGTATTTTTTAAATAGAAGTTACCGTTAACAAATTTGTAATCAAATTAGCTTTATGCAGTACCGCATAGCAGGTTATATGAATTACATTGTTAAAATCATGTTCAGCTTGCAGATCTGAATAAAGTAGTCAGTTTTTCACTGCTTCAGGTCTAATTGGAAGAGAAAATTGCTGAAAATCCCATTATATTTTTTTTGCCAAAATTGCCTGCTATATGGTATCTTAAGTGCAAAGCTATTCTTCTTTTCTTTAAGTCCTACCTGCCTACACAGTATTTCTACATAAGCCAATGCTAATGCAAATGACATTGAATTCTTCTGTTAAAGCTGCAGTATCTTTCTTTGTTTGACTTCATAATCTGAGGACACTTTTCGATCCACTTGATAAAATTTCCAAATGGCCTAGTAGATAAAGGTATGCTTGGTGCAGAATTAGGCCGCAGGAAGCTTCCAAATTACATTCCTAGTCTGTGTTGAGATAACTGTTGAGAACCAGAATTTTAGTTGGAAATCACAGAGCCAGCTAGGATTTCACACTGAATTGCAATTCAGTAACCACTGCCAGAAATTTCTTCGATATCCAGTGACGAGAAGACTGGGCTTAGGTGTGATGACCTCTGAATGGCACGCCAAATGTTTTCAAGCTCGCATCTGAAGAATAGTAACTTTGCAACTCTGCTGAAGGGTTGCTGGCACTTGCAGGACCATACCTCAGCAAGAATTAGTACCTTCAGGAAGCAGGGAGAGAAAATTGAGGATGGAAAAGAGTTTGCAATTCACATTCTGTGATTTATGGACCTCAGCTATTCCAATACTCAACATGGTACTACTGATCCTATCAGCTGCTCAATCTTCTTGCCTGGCCAAGGATTATCTTGGACAGTATCGGTGGTTAGCCTTTCAAAGAAAGTGGGGTGGAA
Source organism: Mustelus asterias (assembly GCF_964213995.1). Lineage (NCBI taxonomy): Eukaryota > Metazoa > Chordata > Chondrichthyes > Carcharhiniformes > Triakidae > Mustelus > Mustelus asterias. Next base: position 49,621,146 of record NC_135817.1, read on the forward strand.
GGAATATCGGCTGGTGTAGATACTGATCCTCAGCTAAAATCTAAGTGTACTTTCCAGTGTGTGGGGGAGGGGGGGGGGGGTCGTTGGATAATAATAGGGAACAAAAGCTCTGGCTGAGTTTTTTGTCCATTTTCACCTTCACTGGTCACAGGCTATTCGTAGGGTTTGTTCTGTAGTCTTTTCTGAGCTCAGCTAACTCAGCACAGACCAGAGGTTAAACATGGAATCTTCTATCCTATATGGCACAGTAAAACACCAAGCAGCACATTTACCCATGGAACCATCAGATGTACTGGTTTATTTTCCATAAAAGCTCACAATGTGCTTGACGTTACTCTTGCACCAAATAATTGTAATGGATGTCTTTAATGCAACTTGATTTTCTGCATAGCACCCGTACCCCATTCTCTAATATGTATATATATATATAATAAGCACTAATATTAAACATCGCTTATTTTGAAGCAAACGCAATCATGCTGGTTTATAACATAGCGGAAAGCTATTTGACTCACTGCACCTATGCTGTTACCTTATCAGAACAAAGCAGAATTAATGCGACTGTCCTATTTCTTCCCTATCATCATCTACCTTCAGCTGCTTCAGCCATTTGTCGGCCCTTAAAAGATCTAATCTCTGTGTCAGCTATGTCAAAGTATTTCATACTGTATGGCTATGTGTAAAGAATTGTTTCCTAGCTCCCTCATCCTGTAGCTATCTAACTTCCCAATTAGGGGAAATCGGCTTTCTTTATTCAACTTGATCTCTTGGCCTTCTCTGCTCCATTGGAAATAATATCCTGACTCTCTTTTGTAACAATTTTTGTTCCTGTATTTTAAAGAAAAATAATGCCTTATCTATAATCTGTAAACAAAAGGGAGTGAAACATTTGTTACAAATTGTTAGTACTAAAGGTAAAGATTTCATAATTTATAGATCTAAACATTCCTGGAACAGAAATAACTCGTAAACAAGAAGCCCTTTGGAAAAGCAAACACAACAGAATTCTGCATTTCTGAAAATAATTCCCTTGTTGCAAGTTTAATTTTGGTCCCTATTGGAATAATTTACTTTCTCTCACCATTTATATTAGTACTGATTTTAATCCCATGTCCTATGGCTGTACTTTTCCCCCAATTTCTCTTAGCTTTTTCCTCAGTGTTCTTTAATCTGAGTGCAGCATGGGTTGTTGACTTGCAGTTGAGTTGATTGCAGTAATTTCACTCTTGAGAAGCTGAGTAGGATAAGACACAAAGAGTAACGCAAATTCTACTTTTATTAATGCTTGCTTGACTATCCTTTTCTGTATAGGTTGAAGTGCTTTAGATTCTTTTAAGCATTTTAATTGATTTGGTGCTTACAAAAAATGAAGTTTTTTAATATACAAGTCAACTAAAAGGAAACTGCAGCTTTTAAAGACTTTAATTAAGCATTTAGTTTAATTTTGAATTTAAGTAGAATAGAAAAGGAATTAATAGGATATTAATAACACCACCCATCCCTGGGAGATTTAATCACTTTGATGTTATGTTACTGGGAGAAAATTGTTACATTTAAATTCAAAATCATATATTTGTATAAAATATATTGTATAAAAGTTAACAGTTTTTGTTCTGATTTTGATTGATTTTTTTTCACCGCACACAATGCAAAATTTAACCAATTAAAACCTGGGCAAGTTGCTCAAACTTCACACAGATGTGTTCTATCACAAGTTTAACTGAAGTTTTAGTGTGATCATAAAGCCACAAGTGTTACATGATTGTTGAGCAATTAGGTGGTTTGTATGACTGATCAGTTAGCTTTCATTTACATAATCGCATCACATACTTTTTACAGGCCCAGTTGTGCAACCTTCCACAAGGTAGCCTACAAAGTAAAACCAAAATGCTTCCCAGTATTGAGGAGGCATGGAGCCTACCAATCCCAGCAGAACTTACCTCCAGGCAGGGTGCCATGAATTCAGCTCAGCAGGTGAAAATTATTTGTACCTCAATTGTACTTAAGCATTTTAGCTTTATAGTTTTAAAGGTACTTTCTAGTGGCTAATACATTTACACACGCACACACACAAAACAGTAACTCTGCAAAATCTCATCAGTGGTAGGATTTGAAGAAATGTATTCATGGGATTACAACTATTTGGGGCTATGAGATTACCAAAATATTTTTAAAGGTCCTCGAGCTGTTGAGATCAAAATTGGTGATTTCTCAAGCTATTGGAAAGTAAATGTTGAACCATCCAATTGTATGCAATACTTTGCACTATTCATACATAAAGCTGTATTTATAGATAACTACATCAACTATTGCCCAGAACTGCTCAGATTTTTTTTTCCTTGGTACTCAACTCTGACAAAAATGGAAATGAAAAATTAGTCTAAACAACACTTAATCATTGTTCAGCTGGTGAAAAATATATTCTGTGATTACGACTGCACAAGTGCACGGCAACGGGAATCAAAAGCAGAAAGAAAAGATATCTTACAAGTACTTTGAAATGTTGCCTAAAGATTTTCTTTCCAATGCTCTTCTTTTGTGTGTAGGCTTGTAAACCTCACCATCACAGTAATGAACCATTAGTAGGCCTCAGTCAGCAGTCACAGCAGTCCTTACCACTACACATGGTTCCTTCTAACCAAGTAGATGACCTATCCAGTCCTGCTAAGAGGAAAAGGATGTCCAGTCCTACTAAGGTAGTAATTCCAGTTGGTTGATTCCATTTTAATCCTTTTGAGGACTGCAGGATGAGTTCAGCATTCAAATGAAAGGGACACCGTGGAAAAATGTAGTTTGTTAAATAAATGCTTCTAAAAGGTTTAAAATAGCCTGTGATGGCATGCATCTCATTTGTAATGGACTCTATTCAACATGAAATGTACAGTTTTTTTATGGATGTTCTATAATAGAGGCTAGGAATACCTTTTCAACATTTTAATGATGGTTCGGTATTCTACACTAAATGTACTGTGATTTTTTTAAAGCCATTTTCGATGGTAATGTAATCTTGCACGCCAGATAAGACAGTCAATTTAAAATGAAATGTGTCACGTTTATGATCTGTTGGCATAATGCACACTGATGTATAACAACCTTCGTTTTGTACATTATACATTGTAAAATATCACAAGGCACTTCAAATTGATTGCGAGCCAAAGGAAGAGTATTTAGAGCGGTTAGCGCAAATCTTGACCAAAGAGTTTCATTTTAAGGAAGTTTTTAAGGCTAAGAAGTTGAGGGAGATATTTCCAGAGCTGAAGGCACAGTGGATGCACGGAACTTATATTAGTTAGGACTTGGGCAGATGTTTATAATGAGCTTAGTTTATAGAGAATGGAAGAATGGAGGCTGGCTAGAGAGCATCGGAAAAGTTAAGTTTGGAGGTAACAAAAGCATGGATAAAAGGTTTCAGAGACATGGATTGAGACAGGTAATATTATGGTGATGGATGTAGATGGTCTTACTGATGGAGAGAATATGAGGTTGGAAGCCCAGCTCTGGGGTAAATAGAACTCCGAGATGTAAACTGGCTGGTTTAGCATGAGACAGTGGCCAGGGAGTGTGGAATTTTTGGTGAGGTCCAAAGACAGTGTTTCAATCTGCCCAATTGTTTGGTTGGAGGAATTTGTGGCTCATCCAGCCACACAATGGAAGAGTGAGATAGCAGAACCTAGTGATGTTTTTTCAGGGGCTGTTGCCAAGGGGCATCATGCAATACATGAGTAGGGAGACTGTGCTTTAGTTGTACAGGATATTGGTGAGACCACATCTGGAGTACTGTGTACAATATTGGTATCATTTCAAGAAAGATGTAGATGTATTAGAAGCAGTTCCGAGAAAGTTTGCTAGATTATTACCTAGAATGAGCAGGTTGCCTGATGAGGAAAGGCTGGGCTTGTTATCCACTGGAGTTTAGAAGCTCCAGGGGCAGTGGTGTGAGATTGGGAAGAGAAGTTGGTTCAGGGGATATTTTTGTTACAACTAGATGGGCAAGAATAAAATCCTGGAGATCACGTTGCCCCATTCAACTGGACTCAGCAAGCATTGCAGGTTATATCATCTCAGTTACAGACAGGCCAAGAAAGATTGAGAGTGCAGTGACATAGGACATCATTTGTGACATAGATTAGGACTGTTTCTAAGCTATGGCAGGGATTGAAATCTGATTGGAGAAATTCAAGCATGGAGTTGCAGATGGACAAGAATTTGGCGACAACATATTCAAGAACTTCAGAAATTGTTATAGCTGATGTGGAGGTTTGCAAGGCTAGAGGGGCCAAGGTTGGGTTTTCTGTGGTGTGGGAGATGACAGCAAGTTTGAAACGGAGAGGGACAGTAATTGAGAGAGGACAGTTTACTGCTAGCAAAGGGGCGAGGAAGGGAAGATGGAGGTCAGCAGCTTAGTGGAACCAGAATCAAGAGGTGGATCTCATGGACAAAATGAGTTTGGAGGGGGCATGGGGGTAAATGGGAGAAAAACTAGAGGAAGATGTATGTGGCTTCAGTGTTCTAGAAGGTAGCAACCGTAGAAGATTAGCTTGGCGGGATGGGGGAAGAGAGGAGTGTGATGGACAGGTGAACGGGTGGATTCCGTCTTGATGAGAGTTTGTGAGCTCCTTGTGTTTGGTGGAAAAAGCAGGGGGAATGTGAAGAGTTCAGCCAGGTCTAGCTTAAAGCAGTTATGCATCAGATGTTTGAATCTGCAAGCTTTGAACTTAATGACTTGAATTTGAGTTTTGTACCAAGGGAATTCAGGGAGGGAAAGAGTAAGGGATTAACTAGTGACGCGGGCACCAGAAGAGGAGATGAGGATGCGATTGAGCAGATCAGTAGCTGCAGAAGTATTGTGGCAAGTAGGCGACCAGTGATTCAAGTTTTTTCAGTGATGTTACCAAATAATGTACCACATGCTTTTTTAAGCAAATTACGTTGATAATATATTCAACAATTTATAATGTAGTCTTCAAAGATTTTGCAGGGTTCCCAAAATATCTCATTGCAGTGTATGATTTTAAATTTCTGTTTAGGTGTGTTCTTACTTGCTCATCCATTTTCTGCATTTAGCTTTTACTGATGCTCTGTTCAGAGATGGTACAGAAATCTTAATTAAATTGGAAATAAGAAATTATTCTGTTTAGGCAGTTCCATTCTTTTTTCCATTTTCAGCTAAATGCTCCAGATGTCTGGTCAGGCGGTCACACACCACACCATCCAGTACAACAGCAGGTTCCATCATGGTATCTGACCCCTCAAAAATTACAGGTATGTGGTTTCATTATAATATTTTGATTGTGCAGTAATTCTAAAATATTGAGCACTATTTTCAGAAACTTACTAGTAACATGCACACCATTGTGCTGTCTGTGTCTACTAGGATGGCTCAGCTCTAGATCTTGGTCCAAGCGAGACAAAAGAGCTGAATTCCTGAGTGACATGTCATCAAAACAACGTGTCTGTACTTTTAATTTATTCATAGAAGTTGAGGGTATCAACTGTAAGCCATCACAAATTGCCATTGAGCCACCTTTTTAAATGCATCTGAGAGGCTTGCTAAGCCACTTCAGAGGACAGTTAAGAATCAACCACATTATGATCAGGAATCACAAATAGGCAACATTTCCTTCTAGGTAGTTTCAGGGTCACTGTTGCTAATACTAAATAAAAATCTGATCTATTTAAATTACCCAGCTGCTGTGGTGGAATTTTAACACGTGTCTCTAGACCATTAGTCCACATCTCTGCTAGCCCAATTATGTGAGAAGTCTCACATCACCAGGTTAAAGTCCAACAGGTTTATTTGATAGCAAATACCATAAGCTTTCGGAGCACAGCTCCTTCGTCAGATGGGGTGGATATCTGTTCTCCAACAGTGCACAGACACAGAAATCAAGTTACAGAATACTAATTAGAATGCAAATCTCTACAGCCAGCCAGGTCTTAAAGGTACAGATAATGTGGGTGGAGGGAGCATTCAACACAGGTTAAAGAGATGTGTATTGTCTCCAGACAGAACAGCTAGTGAGATTCTACAAGCCCAGGAGGCGAGCTGTGGGGGTTACTGATAATGTGACATAAATCCAACATCCCGGTTTAGGCCGTCCTCATGTGTGCGGAACTTGGCTATCAGTTTCTGCTCAGCGACTCTGCGCTGTCGTGTGTCGTGAAGGCCGCCTTGGAGAACGTTTACCTGAAGATCCAAGGCTGAATGCCCGTGACTGCTGAAGTGCTCCCCCACAGGAAGAGAACAGTTTTGCCTGGTGATTGTCGAGCGGTGTTCATTCATCCGTTGTCGTAGTGTCTGCATGGTTTCCCCAATGTACCATGCCTCGGGACATCCTTTCCTGCAGCGTATCAGGTAGACAACGTTGGCCGAGTTGCAAGAGTAGGTACCGTGTACCTGGTAGATGGTGTTCTCACGTGAGATGATGGCATCCGTGTCGATGATCCGGCACGTCTTGCAGAGGTTGCTGTGACAGGGTTGTGTGGTGTCGTGGTCACTGTTCTCCTGAAGGCTGGGTAGTTTGCTGCGGACAATGGTCTGTTTGAGGTTGCGTGGTTGTTTGAAGGCAAGAAGTGGGGGTGTGGGGATGGCCTTGGCGAGATGTTCGTCTTCATCAATGACATGTTGAAGGCTCCGGAGGAGATGCCGTAGCTTCTCCGCTCCGGGGAAGTACTGGACGACGAAGGGTACTCTGTCCACCGTGTCCCGTGTTTGTCTTCTGAGGAGGTCGGTGTGGTTTTCCGCTGTGGCGCATTGGAACTGTTGATCGATGAGTCGAGCGCCATATCCTGTTCTTATGAGGGCATCTTTCAGCGTCTGGAGGTGTCTGTTGTGTCCTCCGGAGCCTTCAACATGTCATTGATGAAGACGAACATCTCGCCAAGGCCATCCCCACACCCCCACTTCTTGCCTTCAAACAACCACGCAACCTCAAACAGACCATTGTCCGCAGCAAACTACCCAGCCTTCAGGAGAACAGTGACCACGACACCACACAACCCTGTCACAGCAACCTCTGCAAGATGTGCCGGATCATCGACACGGATGCCATCATCTCACGTGAGAACACCATCTACCAGGTACACGGTACCTACTCTTGCAACTCGGCCAACGTTGTCTACCTGATACGCTGCAGGAAAGGATGTCCCGAGGCATGGTACATTGGGGAAACCATGCAGACGCTACGACAACGGATGAATGAACACCGCTCGACAATCACCAGGCAAAACTGTTCTCTTCCTGTGGGGGAGCACTTCAGCAGTCACGGGCATTCAGCCTTGGATCTTCAGGTAAGCGTTCTCCAAGGTGGCCTTCACGACACACGACAGCGCAGAGTCGCTGAGCAGAAACTGATAGCCAAGTTCCGCACCCATGAGGACGGCCTAAACCGGGATGTTGGATTTATGTCACATTATCAGTAACCCCCACAGCTCGCCTCCTGGGCTTGTAGAATCTCACTAGCTGTTCTGTCTGGAGACAATACACATCTCTTTAACCTGTGTTGAATGCTCCCTCCACCCACATTATCTGTACCTTTAAGACCTGGCTGGCTGTAGAGATTTGCATTCTAATTAGTATTCTGTAACTTGATTTCTGTGTCTGTGCACTGTTGGAGAACAGATATCCACCCCATCTGACGAAGGAGCTGTGCTCCGAAAGCTTATGGTATTTGCTATCAAATAAACCTGTTGGACTTTAACCTGGTGTTGTGAGACCTCTTACTGTGCTTACCCCAGTCCAACGCCGGCATCTCCACATCATGAGCCCAATTATGTACCAGTAAGTTACAGTATGTGTACATTGTGTGGCATCAAGGAACCCTAGTAAAATTGAAGTCGGTTGAGAAGGCGGATGAAAACTGCATCGACTGGAGTCATATCCAGCACAAATGAAGATGACTGTGGCTGTTGGAGGCAAATCCTGTAAGCCCCAGGACATTACTGCAAGAGTTCTTCAGGGTATCATCCGAGGAGTAACCATCTTCAGCTGCTTCATCAATGATCTTTCATCATAACACCAAAAGTAGAGATGTTCGCTTATGATTGCATAATGCTCACCACTCATGACACCACAGATTCTGAAGCAGTCTGTGTCGAAATGCAGCAAATCCTGGACAGCATTTAGGCTTGGGCAGGTAAGTGGCAAGTAACATGCATGCCACACATGTGTCAGGCAATGATCACCTCCAGCAAGCGAGAATCTAACCAGTTCCCCATGACAGTTGTACTTTCAGCACTGAAGCCCCTCGTCAACATACTGAAGGTTACCATTGACCAGTAACTGAACTGGACCAACTTTTTAAATATTGTGGCTACATGAGTAGGTCAAAGATTGGAAATTCTGTAGCTAGTAACTCGCTTCCTGACTCCCAAAACCTGTCTACCATCTACAAGGCACAAGTCAGAACTAGGATGCAATACTCTACTTGCCTGGATGAATACTGCTCCAACAGCACTCGAGCTCGACACCAACCAGGACAAAGCAGCCCACTTAATCAGCACCCCATCCTTAACCCCTACTACCAGTGCACAGTGGCAGCAGCGTATAACGCATATAAGACACCGCAGTGATTCACCTTGGCTCTTTATGAATTCATGACCTCTCTCACCCAGAAGGAAAAGGCAGCAGATGCAAGACCAGCATCTGCAAGTTCCTCCTCAAGCCCCATGTCAATCCTAACTTGGAACTATACCACCATTCCTTTACTGTTGCTGGTCAAAATTCTAGAACTCCCAAACAGCACTGTAGGTGTTCCTACACCAGATGGACTGCAGCGATTTAACAGCTGCTGGCCTTTCCAGCAACATTGACGTCCCAGGAAAGAATCTTAAAAACCTCAAGAAAGCCTCAAAGGACAAAGGCAGCAAATGCCATGGGAAAGCCACTTCTTCCAAGTTCTCCTCCATGTAACACACTATCCTGACTTGGAAATGCATCACCGTTCCCCTATTGCTGCTCACCAAAATCTTAGAACTTCCACCCTAACAACACTGTCAATAGTTTCGCCACATGCACTGTAGTGGCTCAAGAAAGCATCTCTCTGCTATCTTCTTGGGGGCAAGTAGGAATGGGCAATTATTGGTGGCCTTGCTGACAGTTCTCACATTCCATGAATGAATACAGCAGTGCACGTTTTGAAAGCAACTTTATAATATATCCGCAAGGCATAAGCTAGATAGACTATATGGGCGAATTATGGTTGCATTTAGTGATATAGTCTAACCAGTTGGTTTCTAATTGCTCTATTGATGAAGACTTGAATTTAATTGTATTTCAGTGGGGTAAAAACAAGCACGTGAGCTTTTTGCACACACAAACATGCCTGACTCATGCTTATCTTTCTGCAAAATTCAAAATGTTAAGTTTATATTGAAATATTAGTTTTGCAATGAAACAGCATTTTTGTTCTTACGGCTGTGTAAGTATGTATGTATCTTGGAGCCTCAGCGATGACAGAATGGTTGCTTCCTTGATCCAACCAATTTATATGTTTCTGAAAATTATAGAACCTAATGTTCTAAATAAAGATTTACCTAGCAAGCGGATTTCTTACAACGCATGCATACCCCAAAAATTCAAAAGGGCAAAATGGCAAGCGTGAAATATAGACATAAATAAGATCAATTTGCTTGGGTTTCTCACATCAGGGTGCCAGGCTTGCAACATGGCTTGGTTACTTCAACATTACAATATTTAATTATCATTGGTTGATTAGCTTTGAACTTACTGTCAGCTTTTGCAATTTCGTTTTCACATGGCTTGTGAAATCAGATCATGTGGAAAGTTTTTTGCTTTCAATGGGGATCATTATGGATATCCTAATAACGATGATTACCAAGACCTGTACTCTTACACTTAAAATAATGCATGTCTTGGAAATCGCAAGACTGCTACCTACTGGAAGTGTTCCAGCGCCTTATACAATACATGTTTTATTGACCATTTAGTAAGATCATTAGTAACCTTGACCTCAGCTCCCCTTTCCCGACAGATCCTTGTATTTCTTGATTCCCTGAGAGTCCAAAATTCTATCAATCTCAGCCTTGAATAACCTTACATCCACAGCCTTCTGAAATAGAGATGGTATTCTGCGTATGTAAAACAAATACTCAACTCACAGTGAAGAAATTCCTTCTCAATTCAATCCTAAATGGTTAATCCCTTATCCTGAGAATATGATCCCTAGTTCTAGACTTTCCAACTTGGGGAAGCAGACTCTCAGCATCTGTCTTGTATTTCTTGAGATCATCTCTCATTCTTTTAAATTATAGAACATATAGGCCTGTTCTATTTGAGCTTATCTCATAGGAAAACCCTGTCTTCCTCGGAATCAATCTAGTGAATCATTGTTGTATGTCTTCTAAGGCAAGTATGTCCTTCCTTGGATATGGAGACCAAAACCGTGCACTCTACTCTGGGGATGGTCTTACTGAACCACTCTGCAATTATAGCAAGACTCCCTTACTCTGGCACTCCAGTCCCCTCGTAATAAAAGTCAACATGCCATTTACCTTCATAAGTGGTTGATATACCTACATGTTAACTTTTTGTTCCTTGAACAAAGAGTCCCAAATCCCTCAACACCAATATGGTTTCTTGCCATTTAAAAAGAATGTTTTTCTATTCTTCTTATCAAAGTGAGTAACCTTCAATTTCCTCACATTATCCTCCATTTGTCAACTTGCCCACTCTAAGCGGTCTGTATCCCTGTCTTACATGCATTACACAAACTGCAAACTACTTCTGCTTATTTGACTTATCTAATGTGTGAAGTATTGCATTTGTTAAACATTTCAAAATTCTCAACCAATCTACAAACCATAAAGGAAAATTCCAGGATGGCACAGTGATAGGCACTGCTGCATCACAGTGCCAGGGGCCTGGGTTCAATTCCGGTCTTGGGTGTCTGCCTGTGTGGAGTTTGCACGTTCTCCCCGTGTCTGTGTGGGTTTCCTCCGGGTGCTCTGGTTTTTTCCATGGACCAAAGATGGGTAGGTTAGGTGGATTGGCCAAAGATGTGTAGGTTAGAGGAATTAGTGGGGTCAATACATGGTGTTATGAGGATAGGGCCCGAGTGAGATGCCCTTTCAGAGTTGGTGTGGACTCTGTGCTGAATGGCTCCTTCTGCACTGTAGGGACTCTGCGAGAAAATTCCCCAGATTCTGGACAGTCCCAGTGGATTGGAGAGTAGCAAATGTAACATTGCTATTCAAGAAGAGACGATGGGGACCAACTGGTCTGTTAGCCTAACAGGTTTCATGTCGCACTATCTGTAACCCCCACGACTTGCCTGGGCTTGCAAAATCTCACTAACTGTCCCGGCTGGAGACAATACATATCTCTTTAACCTGTGCTTAACCCTCCCTCCACTACATTGTTTGTACCTTTAAGACTTGATTACCTGTAAAGACTCGCATTCCAACCATTATTTTGTAAATTGAGTTTGTCTTTATATGCCCTGTTTGTGAACTGAAATCCCACTCACCTGACGAAGGAGCAGTGAGCGCTCCGAAAGCTAGTGGCCTTTGCTACCAAATAAACCTGTTGGACTTTAACCCGGTGTTGTGAGACTTCTTACTGAGCCTAACAGGCACAGGGAAATACTATTTCTTGCTTCTGTCAACAGTCTTGACACAGGGCACTTGTAATCACTCCCACCAGCATTTTCTGATTCTTGTTATTTCTTGTTGCTGCCCATATGATTCTGCTGACCTGAGCCAAGGTTCCTTATTTTTGTCCTTGTGTTGTCCTGTATTCTCATGGCTGCTCCTCTCCTCCATTTTGTCTGTCTTTTTGAAATAAATATCCTGGAATCTTTAGCTCCCAACCTTGGACTGTGCAACCATGTTTCTTAAATAAAGATAAATGGGTTTGATTCAATAGTGTTTAAGCTATTAATTGACCCACCTTGTTATGAATGTTTCATGCATACAGATAAAGCATCTTTAATTTTAACGTGTCAAATCAGGGAGAAGGGTTAATTGCAAACTCTTTGTCCTCTTTGTCCTACACTGCTCCATAACCTTAAATTTTATCTTCAGATTTATACATTTTCTTTCATTTGAGCCCCCCCCCCCCCGCTCCTTTTTTAGCTTGAAGACTATCTACAGTCCTACTTCTAAGATTTGCCCTGCCATTGATCCCAGCCCAATTTCTTTGGAGCCCATTCCAGCAGAGCGGCTCCCTCCTTCCCCAGCTAGCGCATCATGAATAGAAACCCATGTCTCCACAACATTCTTTAAGTCGCACATTCAACTTGTTGACCTGTTTAACTCTTATGTCAATTTGTGAGAGGCTCAGGTAGAGATTATTACCTTTGAGGTTTAGTGTATTAATTTGGACCCTAGTTCCTCAAGCTACCTGAAATACAACACAGCAGGGAGGAGGAAGAGTTACCTGGACACAGAACCTAATTTCTTGATCAACCTATGCTGGTGGTTCCTTTTCACTCCCCTCACTTGAATGGCTCCCTGTAGCACAGTGCAGTAGTCAGTTTGCTCCTCTACCCCGTAGACTTGCCCTCATCCGCAAACACAGCAACAACCTTATATTTGTTGAATAAGGGTAACAACTGAGGCTCCTGCAGCACAGCACCATGAGGATCCCATGTTACCTGATTGACTTGCATAACAGTCTCCTGTACCATATCCTAACTAAGGGAGCATGTATAATCTCTGGAATTAAGTGTCCAGGTAACTCTTCCTCCTCCCTGCTGTGTTGTATTTCAGACTCCAGCTCATCGTTTCTGAGCTGAAGTTCTTTGAGATAGATACAATCACTGCAGATGTGGTTGTCCAGGATTGCAGTTCTCTCCACATGCTGCAGTTGCAACACACCACTTGGCTATATACCATTGATTTAATTCATTAGTCCATTTACGTAATCAAATTAACTTATTTTCTTTAAAATAATTATTTAATCTCTTTAATTTCATGAACCATAACTGAAATGTTTACCTGTAACACAAACCACTTGCAAGTATGGGACGCAAATAACAGCACCAAATTCCCATTCGTATCAAATTCCCAACTTTTACACAGTATACGAGCATCTTTGACCAGTCTGTGCTGACCACTCGCCATATTGATTTTCACCACACACATGGAAGAAACAGAGCATATATTAGATCAAATTTACACAGATCAATTTGCATTTCTCTTTAACGTACAGCACAAAAGCTCTGGCCTCTTACATTAGAAGATAAGTTTTCTTCATGTTAATTACGTCATTGCATTCAAAGACGTCTTAAGATGCAGCTACTTCAGATCATAGCTGTGATGATAATGGTTGCTCTGGCTTATGAACAAAAATTCAATTGAAATTTTCCATGTCGAACTTCCACATACAGTTAGACGCATTTGCGCAGATGGAAAGCATGCAGACATAATATTTGATCAGCACTTCACAAGTGGCAAATGTTGTCATTGCATCAATACAGAACTATTGAAAATACATCTCGCTTTACTTATCTTTCATTTATCAGTCTCTTTACCCACCATTCTCCCTCACTAATCTCCACTTGCTGCACTCTTCCTCTACTTCCGTAGCTCTCCCATATTTCTCTCTCTGCCTTTATCACTCTCTCTCTTTTTTCTTTCGTAGTCTTAGGAGAGGGCGCTGGGCACCAGGTGGAAAAAGCAGCATCAGGACTCTCAAAACAGGAGAATTGTTGATCACAACATATAAAAGGGGAATGCTGAAAAGCAGTGTCAGTTTTGGAAAAACATGTTGGATGAAACTAGGGGGATTGTGGGAATTTAAAAAAAAAAACACCAGCAGCTTTTTTACCAGGTTTCTCAGCAGGACCATATTGGATTGGCATAGTTCTTGCCGTGCTGCTCTTCTCCTTCAGTTAGGATTCAATTCTTATTTTTCGTGCTTTACTTACAGCATAGTGCCAAGTACAACAAGAGGAAAATTTTAAACTAGCATCAAGACACATTAAAGTCGTTTTTGGAACATTGCTGAGATATTTGTAGAGATAGTTGAATAGAAGAAATTAGTCCCAACCCCTGCATCTGGCTATATGATGAAAATACAAAAATAAATAATCCAGAAGTGTGTGTTCCATATAATTGGAATAAATAATGTATATACATGAAACAAAACGGCAAAAGTAATTTTACATTTTAGATTTGATTATTACTGCTTAGTTTTAGTAATTTTAGAAATGTTATATAATCCAAATTTTAAAGCTATTGTATGAACAATTATCAGTCGTTCGCTCAGGATTCGTTAACACTTAGTTGAGACTGAATGACCTTTTATAGTGTTTGCTGTTTGACATTCAGTGTATCCAATACAATTAAAGTATTTAAATTTTTCCAGTTTTTGGAGCAGTTGCGTGCAAACAGAAAGAACCTGAATCAGCTCCAGCTTCAAATGCTGGAACAGCTTGAGGGACAGTTTGCTTTGATGCGACAGCACCAGCAGCAGGTAAGAGTGGTTGGTGCCCTTCAGGAAAGGAACTTACATCATCTATCTGCATGGAGTTGACTTATTAATGCCAGGCTAAGAAATAATGCTGAAATATTGATATAGTAATAAAGCTACTCAGTTGTCCAAAGTAAGTTATTCTAATGTTAACATATAAATGACAGTTTTCACTGAATAAAACATTAAGCTTGCTATCTTTTTTCCTTCATTCTTTCTGATCTACTTTTGTATTTTGTACTTCATTTTAATGTACAAGGCATTTACTTTTTAATTTTTAAGCTTTTAAAATATTTTATTTTCTGTGTCTGCTAGTTCTGCTGTCAGGCTAGATTTCTGGCATTTGATTTGCTGAAAAACAATTCTTTGGAGTTGGTTTGAGCCATAGGCTTTTGATCTTTCAAAGCTGTCTTGGTCATGTCAAAGATGGGAAATATTAATAAAAACTAACAAAAAAAGTAAATTGACTGTTTCCTCTATTGCTCGTCCTCCAAACCACCCATTTTCTAACTTTGCTTTGTCAGCTGAACAATTGTCTTTGATTTATTTAGAATATAAATTCCTTCCGTTTTTCCATTATGGTATGCTTTAACTAAAAGTAGCATGTTGCTAGCTGTTCTTGAGAACAAGTGACGAATTAGCCTTACATGGGTTGTGCTTTCATGAATTAACTTGTGCAGTTTGAAAGACCTAATCTGTGTTTTAAATACAAAAACAGAAAATGCTGTAAAATCTCAGCAGGTCTGACAGTATCTGGAGAGAGAGAACAGAACCAATGTTTCGAGTCTGGATGACCATTCGTCAGAGTATTTTAAACATGTAGGGTTGCAGGGATAGGGCCTGAGTAAGACACTCCGTTGGAGAGTCGGTGCAGACCCGGGCCAAATGGCGGCCTCCTGCACTGTAGGGATTCTATGATACTTAATTACTAAGTTATGACAATTCAGTTGTATGAAGGTTGCATGCAATATTAACATCAGTGGTTAACGTGAGATCTTTTTAAAAAAATTAATGCTACTTGCTTCCTTCCCATTCTCTGTTCAGTCCCCAAGATTATGACATTCTGATGATCTTATGAACTAAAGAAATTGAGATGCACCTTTGGGTTTTCTAATTTGGGTCACTCTTAGTGCACTCAAAAAATGAATAAATATAATGTGTTTTATTTACTTTTTTGTGAAGTCAAGATGCCAGTAATGCCGGGTATTGAAATTATTCACTTTGAATAATTTTTCTGCTTTATCCAGATGAGACAGGCAACAGTTGCACAGGTACGACCTACAGGAATTCCTAATGGGCCAACGCTTGGATCATCACTGCCTACAAACTCTATTTCTGGTCAGCAGCCTCATGTCACTCTAACCAGAGTGCCTGATCGTATTGTTCAGCCTGGAATCCGTCCTGTCCCTCCTGGACAGCTAATGGCTAACGGACCTTTTCCTGCTGAAACATCTAGAGGCCCAGTAACATGCAGCACTATGGGAATGCTGGGTAATACAGACACTATTTCTATAGGCAATAATCATGTAACAGGAAGTGGAAGCAATGGAAATGTGCCTTACCTGCAGCAAAACGCACTAACTCTACCTCATAACCGCACAAACCTGACCAGCAGCGCAGAGGAGCCGTGGAAAAACCAACTTGTTAACTCCACTCAGGTAAATGATTGCTTAAACAGTCTTTTGTTTAAGAACTAATTTGATGTAATCTGTTCCATTCAAAAGATTTGTCACTCAGTTTAGTAGTGGCCCAGCATTGTAAATATTTGACAACTGTATTAATTTTTTTGAGGTTGTAACTAGTAAGGTCAACAAATGAGCATGAGTAGATGTGATTTACTTGAATTGTCAAAAGGCGTTCAATAAGATGTCACACAAACCGTTAATATGCACGATGGAGTTGTGAATGATATATTAGCAAGGATGGCTAACGGACAGAAAGAAGAGATTAGTAATGGAGCATTTTTGAGTTGGCAGACTGTAACTAGTGAAGTGCCACTAGGATCAGTTCTGGGACCTCAACTATCTACAATCTATGTTAACCAACAAAAAAAATTGAGAATATTGTATTCATGTTTTCTGATGAAACATTTAGGTGGGAATATAAATTGTGATGTGGATGCAAAGAGGCTTCAAAAGAATATAGACAAGTAAGTGAACAGCAAGGAGGCAAATAGAATATAATGTGGGGCATTCGACGTTATTCACTATGGTAGTACGAATGAAAAAAGAGAATCTCTTTGAAAGGAGCACGAAGTTATCATTCAAGTGCAGCAAGTAATTATGAAGGCAAATGGCATGTTGGCCTTTATTGCAAGGGGATTGGAGTACAAAAATAAGGAAATCTTGCGACTATCGTACAGGGGTTTGGCAAGACCACAAGTAGAGTAGTGTGTGAAGTTGTGGTCTCCACTTTTAAGGAAGGATTTACTTGCCTTTAACGGGGTACATTGAAGGCTCACTTAAATTGGTTCTTGAGAGGGTTGTCTTATGATGAGAGACTGATTAAGTGGCAATTGGAAGGACCTATTTCCTTTAGCACAGATGGCAGTGATGAGTAAGCATTGATGTCAAGTGATGGAAGGATTAGAGGGAAGATAAGGAAAAATGTTTTCGTCCAGAGAATGGCAGAGGCCTGGAAGGGTAGTAGAGGCAGAAACTCTAGATTCATTTAAAAGGTATCTAGATATGCACCTGAAGTTCTATAATATCTTGGGCTACAGACCAAGCGTTGGAATGTGAGTGGCTCCTTTTTATGGCTGGCACAGGCAGGATGGGCAGAGTGGCCTCCTGTGCCAAAGGTTCTACATCTTCTAAATTTTCTGAATACCTGAAAAGGAGGATTGTGCAAGAATGTGGAGAGAGGGGAGTGGCAGTACAGGAATTGCTCCTTGGGAGAGCCAGCATGAACATTATGGGGCAACTAGTCACTTTTTCTATGCTGTAATGATTTTAAATTTGGCCTACTACATCTGGAGTTTAGAAGAATGAGATGTGATCTCATTGAAGCTTATGCATTCTGAAGGGGTTTGACAAGGTGAGCACTAGAGTTTCTCCTGGGTGGGAAATTTAGGAAACGGGGCACAATGTCAGGCTAAGGGGGTCATTATTTAAGACATAAATTTCTTCACTCAAAGCGGTTGAGAAGCTTTGGAATTGCCTATTCCAAATAATTGTGGTCGCTCCATTGTTGTGTAAATTCAAGGCTGAAATAGATTGATAAATGTTTGGTCTCAAATTAAAGGATATGGGGAATGAATAGGAAAGTGCAGTTGAGGCAGAAAATAAACCATGATTTGTTTTTGCAACAGAACAAATATTTCCTTAATTGGCAGATGGGTTTGTTTTGTTTTTACCCCAAATCCCAAGGTTTGTGCATATAAGTACATTGATCTTAATTCTTTGAAAAACTAAGATTTCAGTATAGTTGGAAGTTGACTTGGAGTACTTCATACAAATGGCCAGCAGTTCCTGCAATCTGCCATTTAGGTTTGGTTATTTCAGATTTCTCATTTAAATATGCAAGATCAAATTTAGGCCTAAGTTAGTTTCATCCACACCTTTTGTTAACTTGTAACTTGCTATTTTGGCTGGCATCTCTCTTCCACCTCCCCATAAATTTGAGCACTTCCAGATCTTTGGCGCCCGTATCCCAACTCTCACCAAGTCCCTTTTACTTGTACCTTGATGCTCATTGACCTATATTGGCTTCCAGTCCAGCAACACCTCAGTTTTAAAATTCTCAACCTTATCTTTAAATCCCTCCATAGCTTCCTTTCTTTGTACCCTTAGCCAGCCCTACTATCATTCATGATCTCTTTGCTTCTCTAATTTTGGCCCCTTGTGCAAACCTTTTTTCAATCTCTCCATTTTCAAAAGCCACACTTTAGCTGCCTAAGCTCTGCAATTCCTTCCCTAAACTTCACCATCCTGCTGACCTATCTTCCTCGCTAAATTCCACATCTTTGGCCAAGCTTTTAACATAAGGAGCAGTAGGCCCTCTGACCCCTTGAGCCTGTTTCGCCATTCAACAAGATCATGGCTGAACTTTTCGTGGACTCAGCTCCACTTATCTGCCTGCTCACCATAATCCTTAATTCCTTTACTGCTCAAAAATCTATCTATCTTTGCCTTAAAAACAATCAGCGAGGTAGCCTCAACTGCTTCGCTGGGAATTTTGGTCGGCTGTCCTACATCTCCTGTAACTTAGTGTCAAATTTTGTTTGATTCTGCTGTAGTGAAGTACCTTGAGACAATGTGCAATATTCAAGATGATATCTAAAGCGAGTTGTTGAGTCACTTTGCTCTCTCTTTATGCCCACAACCCAAATTTTTTGTTACAGAACATAAATTAAAATGAATTATCTTCATTTCTTTTTTTTAACTTTAAAAGCTTAATATTTTCTTGCATTTTAACATTGAAAATAGAACTGCACTGTTTTTAAAAACCACTCTTACACTTCTATTATGCAGTATTAGCTATAATATTAAATGATTTGTGTAATTCAAACAGTTTATTAAATGAGTAGTCATACATATTTAACACCCTCATTACGTTACAATGAAAATGTAGTTTTCCAATTTAACCAGCTCCTGTGTTTATCTGGTCATCTAACTTTCCTTCTGGTCCTCAAAGCTAGTTGACATTATCAATGGTTTTCTCTGCTTGGACATTGGCTCTGCTTCCTAACTGATATAATCACCTCCATATCAAAAATATAGATTCTTGACCCTTCCTCTCCAACCACCTGGATGAATTTTGTTGTCATTTCTCTACTCACTTGTTTCTTTGTAACTCTTTGTTTAGATATCTCCACTCAAGTCTTTTCCCTCACAGTCCCAAAGCAACCTCAGATGGAAGACATGAATGGCATCCTCTGATTGTTACGTCACCCCGCCTCAACCATAAGAGTTGAAACATTTATTCTATCCCTCTCCATCACTTTTCCTCCATTTCCATGGAACTGATCTTGTTGTTCCACTCTTGTCTATCCAAACGTAGCCACAGCATCTACATTTTACGCTGTTATCTCTCAGCCTCTCCAAGGAGAGATATTTGACTCTTTCCTCATTGACATCCTGTTCCTCTCAAACATCAGCTAGCAACATGGGGATAGTTTCCCCATATGCCAGTGACACCTAGCTCTGTCCCTTTGCACTATATTTGAAGCACCTCTTGGGCTATCCGGCAACTTTTCAAAATTCTCTGTTTTAATGTTGTTCTTGCTGACTCCTATTCTTCACTCTTCATAAAGTTCACCGTAGCCAAAATTCTGCTGTCGTATGTATTTTGTCTTGTTTACCCATTATTTCTACTGTTGTATACCTGCATTGGCTTCCTGTTTAACAGCATTTAAAATCATGTTCTCATCTTTTAATCCACAATCACCACCCCATCTCCATCCCCAAACGTCCTATTCTTTTGACTCTGAGCCTCGTGTATGATACCCTCCTTCCTTTTTCCTTTTCTCAACACCTTACCATTGTCAACAGCAACTTTAGATTAAAAGGTCTTAGTCTTTATAATTGCCTCCACAAACTACTCAGCCTCTCTCTTCTCCTGAAAAAAATCTCATGATTTGTCTTCAACCAAGGTTGTGGTCACTCTGCTAAATCCACTTCTAATTTCTGTCTTCTGTCTTGACTTCTGTATTCCTCTCTGTGATGCATCTGGGTTCTTTTAACATTAGAGGAACTAAAAAATGGAAATTGTTAAATGAGTGTCTGCTGCTTCTCTTTCAGGGGCTGAACAAAGGTCAGAGTTCACATTCGGCAGGTCCTAATGGTGAACAACCTCTCTCTTCCACTGGGCGTTCCCAGCATTTCCAGGCAGCTGGCACTGGTATTCAGAATCAGGTTGGACATCCTGCCATGCCTAACAATTCACTAACAACACAAGGGGCTGCTCTCAATCACCTCTCCTCTTACACTGCTACCTCAGGTGGACAACAAGGCATTACCTTAACCAAAGAGAGCAAGCCTTCAGGAAATGCAGCAACAGTGCCTGAAACAACCAGGCATTCTGGAGGGACACCAAACAGCACTGCCAGCATAGAGGGACTTCCTAATCATGTCCATCAAGCTATAGCAAATGCTGTTTCAAGTTCAAGTCATGGAGAGTCCAAGTCACCAGGTGTACTTAGTTCAGACAATCCTCAGCTCTCTGCCTTGTTGATGGGGAAACCCAGTAATAATAATGGGGGTTCTGTGTCTTGCGATAAAGTCAACAATATCCATCCAGCTGTTCACGCAAAGACTGAGAATTCAGTTGTTTCTTCACCATCATCAGCTGTTTCTACTGCAACTCCATCTCCTAAATCCACTGAACAAACTACTGCTAACAGTGTTACCAGCCTTAACAGCCCTCAGAGAGAACTGGGACATACGGTAAATGGGAAAGGTGTAGGGGAGGACTCTCAAAGTCCCTGTAAAATGGACCCACCATTAACTGCTCACAAACCTAGTCCTCAACTTGCATCTTCAACCTCTGTCTCTATATATCCCAGTTCATCAGAAGTGCTAAAGGCATGCAGGTAATTCTGTTTATTTAAAATACTGTTTTAACAATTTTTAGTTTTTATAAGAAAACATTGGATATTACTGTTACTACTAAGCTGACAATTTAGAAATATGTAAAATTAGAGTCAGTGTGGGTAAGATTTGGCAGCATCAAAATGAAATCTGAGTTTTATTTACAATGTCAATGTTGATATAACCATGCAATTCAGCGTCATGAAGAGTGACAATGACCACTGCCAATCAAGAGCAATCACAATGCAACTTCAGTAACTCTTTAATATTTCTCAAGCAGCTAATGATCCAGTTAATCAGTTTGAGAGTCAAGACTTTGCTAATTTGATAGTGCTCATATTTGTATGTAATAGTAAAATGAGAAGATTGCAATTTACTCGAGACCTTGCATGTAGATTTAATATAAATTGCCATTTTATTGGTGCAATAACTGATTAAAATAATGGCAATGGATTTGTTAAGTATAAATTGTACAATAATATATTTCAGTGGTTCCGAATCTTTTCAGTAATATGGGACACTTCAGTGAGACAAACAATTCCAGGGTACACCCACTTTTTTTTTTCAACCAAATCGATTGCTCATAAATGTCACATTTACTATGGCTATGGTCTTATTGGAGTGGAATACAGTTTGCCCAACCTCTCCATAATACAGTCCTGCCATGCCTGGAACAAATTAGATGACCCTTTGTTGCACTTCCTCTATGGCAATAATATTCTTCAAGGTAAGGGGACCAAAACTCCAGGTGCAGGATAATCATTTTTAAGCCCGTGAAAGCCTCCGATACTACCTCTCTTCCTATGTCAAACTGCTTAAGGTCCTCACAGTCCCTTATCCTGAATTCTGTACCTATCTTTTCCTTTTTCTGAGTGAAGACTGATGGAAGTATTCATTTAACATCTTTCCAATGTCCTGCGGCTTCACACATGCATTGCCCCCTTTGTCTCTAATGGGCCCTATTCTTTCCCTGGTTAACTTCTTCCCCCTAATGTATTTATGATGTGGAGATGCTGACATTGGACTGGGGTGAGCACAGTAAGAAGTCTCAACACCAGGTTAAAGTCCAATATGTTTATTTGGAATCACGAGCTTTTGGAGCACTGTTCCTTCATCTGAAGGAGCAGCGCTCTGAAAGCATGTGATTCCAAATAAACCTGTTGGACTTTAACATGGTGTTGTGAGACTTCTTAATGTATTTGTAGAATATCTTGGGGTGCTCCCTAATTTTGTTCGCAAGTTCTTTTTCTTGCCTCCCTTTTTACTCTTCTAATTGCTTTCTTACGTTCCCTCTTATAATTCCTATATTCCTGTAGGGCCGCAGCTGGAATGCTCCGTTTGGACTTGCTAAAAGCCTTTCTCCTCCACCCTATCCAGTCCTAACTGTCCACCTTATCTATGCCCCTTCTAATTTTATGAACTTCTTTCAAGTTGCCCCTCAATCTCTGTCTTTCCAGTTTATTCAATCTCTCATTATAGCTAATATCCTCCATACCAGGTAAACCTTTTCTGTACTCCCTCCAAAGTCTCCACATCCTTCTGGCAACCAGAATTGGGCACAATGTTCCAAATGTGGCCCAACCAACGTTTTATATAACTAACATAATTTGCCAACTTTTATACTCTATGCCTTGGCTGATGAAGGTAAGCATGCCATATGCTTTCTTCATCACCTTTTCCACCTGTGCTCCACTTTTAAGGATCTGTGGACGTGTACTCCCAGATCTCTCTTGTGTCTATGCTCCTGATGGTTCTGCCATTTATTTTTTAGCTCCCACCTGAATTGAATCTACCAAAATGCATCACCTCCGTTTGTCCGGGATTAAGTTCCATCTGCCATTTCTCTGCCCAATTTTCCAGCCTATCGATATCCTGCTGTACATCCAGGGTTCCCTGAACTTATTGCTCCTACATTTCTCCATTCAATCAGTGTACTCAATACAGGATCGTACACTCGTAAACCTTCTTTCGCTGTTATTTATGTGCGGTTGAACTTCAGAGTCTGTCCCGCAGCCGCAGCTCACTTGCAAGCGGTGTGCACACCAGTTGGGAACCACTGATTGATTGTATTTCTTTCTTTTTATTTGTGCACTTGTTTCCAGGTTTCAAAGTTTACCTTTTTTAAAAGCACAAAAGTTGACTGGGTGGATAATTTTGACACAGATGAATGTCATCCAAAGTAAAATTGATTATGCGAAAAATTAAAATGTGCATCTTTTCATGTAATGTATTTGAACAAACTATTTCAATAGTTAATTGTAACAAAAATACAATTTGAGAAATCATTACACACCTGTAATAATCAGTTTGAAATGTGATTATCACTGCGTCATCACTCAAATGGGGTTATTGGAGGTGCTGACTTATAGAAACATCTTTCACACAGTTTTATAACTGGTGTTATCCAGTCAATCCAAATCAAAGAATTATTACATTAAAGCAATATATTGAATTTAGGTTTGAAACATAGAAAATAGATGCAGGAGTAGGCCATTCGGCCCTTCGAGCCTACACCACCATTTAATATGATCATGGCTGATCATGCACTTTCAGTATGCCACTCCCGCTTTCTCTCCATACCCCTTGATCCCTTCAGCCACAAGGGACATGTCCAGCTCCCTCTTGAACATATTTAATAAACTGGACCCAACAGCTTTCTATGGCAGAAAGTTCCACAGGTTCATAACTCTGAGTGAAGACATTCTTCCTCATCCCAGCCCTGAATGGCTTACGCCTTATTCTTAGACTGTGACCCCTAGTTCTGCACTCCCCCAATGTAGGGAACATTCTTCCCACGTCTAGCCTGTCCAGTCCCATCAGGATTTTATATGTTTCTATGAGATCCTTTCTCATTCTTCTAAATTCCAGTGAGTACAAGCCCAGTCAATCCAGTCTCTCTCCATATATATATTCAGCCATTCCAGGAATCAGTCCAGGGAACCTTCGCTGGACTCCATCAATAGCAAATATCTCCTTCCCCAGACTAGGAGACCAAAACTGTACATAATACTCAAGGTGTGGCCTCACCAAGGCCCTGTATAACTGCAGCAAGACATCCTTACTCCTATATCCAAATCCTCTTGCTAAGAAGGCCAGCATGCCATTAGCTTTCCTCAGCATCTGTGTATCTGCATGCCAACCTTCAGTGACTGTTCCACTGTGACACCCAGGTCACATTGCACTTCCCCTTTTCCTAAACTACCACCATTCAGATAATCTTTCTTCCTGTTTTTGCCACCAAAGTGGATAATCTCACATTTATCCACATTATATTGCATTTGCCACGTATTTTCCCACTAAGCCAGTCTGGCCGAGTCACTCTGCAGCCTCTTAGCATCCTCCTCGGCGCACATCAGCTTAGTGTTGTCTGCAAATTTGGAGATATTGCATTCAATTACTTCATCCAAATCATTAATGTATATTGTGAATAGCTGGGATCCCAGCACTGAACCCTGCCGTACCCCACTAGTCACTGCCTGCCACTCTGAAAAGGACCTGTTTATTCCCACTCTCTGCTTCCTGTCTGCCAATGAGTTCTCTATCCACGTCAATACATTACCCCCAATACCATGAGCTTTAATTTTACTCACTAATCTCTTGTGTGGGACCCTGTCAAAAGCCTTTTGAAAGTCCAGGTACACAACATCCACTGGTTCACCCGTATCCACTCTATTGGTCACATGCTTAAAAAATTCCAGAAAATTTGTCCAGCACTATTTCCCTTTAGTGAATCCATGCTGACTTGGACTGATCCTGTCACTGCTTTCCAAATGCTCAGTTATTACATCCTTGATAATTGACTCCAGCATTTTACCCACCACTGATGTCAGGCTAAACAGTCTACAATTCCTTGTTTTCCTCCCTCCCTTTTTTAAAAAGTAGGGATACATTAGCTGCCCTCCGATCCACTGGAACTCTTCCAGAGTCTATAGAATGCTGGAAAATGATCACCAATGCATCCACTATTTCTAGGGCCATTTCTTTGAGTACTCTGGGATGCAGAGCGTCAGGCCCCGATAACATTTCCTGACCAATAAGGATTTTCTTCATTTCCTCCTTCATGCTAGACTCTCTTGTGAGAAACACTTTTGTAGTCATTTGGTCTGCAAGGGGAGGCAGTGGCATTGTGATTTTGTCACTGGACTAGTAATCCAGAAACCTAGGGTAATGATCTGGGGTCCAGGTTTGAATCCCACTATGGCAGATGATGAAATTTGATTTCAGTAAAAATCTGTAATTAAAAGCCTAATGATCACCATGAAACCATTGTCGACTGTCAGATTTTTAAAAAACCCACCAAGTTCACTAGCCTTCTTTAGGGAAGGAATATGTCATCCTTACCTGGTCTGACCTACAATGTGATTGACTCTTAAATGCCCTCAATGGGCAATAAATGCTGGGCCAGCCAGCAATGCCCGCATGAATGACTTTTTTTTTTAAAAGGGCTTTTCAAAGTAATCTATATATTTGACTGTGTGGCCTTTCGTTGACTCGTTCATCCATTCATTTATTAATTTTTGCTTTAAGGTTGGATCCAATGACACTATCTGATATCTTCTACAAACTATTTGAAATAGTTGAATTTGCTTTAATCTGATTGTTTCATTTCCATATTGAGACTGTTACAACTTTGTCATTTTCCTAAATCGAATGTCCATTAACTAATTTGCAACTGAGTACTGACCTATACCTAGCTAAGCTGGTGTACGGCCGTGACTACAGCTTAACTCATCTAAATATTTTAGCAGAATAATAACTAACTGGAACAAAATGGTGCTTACAATCTCACATTTTATGCATGCTTTGTGAAAATAAATTCAACATATAGGCCTTGAAGGCAGCAGTTGCAAATTTAAGAAATGACAATAATTAGTGCCTCAAAAGGAAATAGTTCAAGTTAAAATTATTCCTTTTCGGTGAAAAATGTATGGTAGACCATTAATCCCTAAAAATGTTGCCCTCTCCCAGCCGACCTCCCAATACAGATTGAAATAGGGTAGATGGATTGTTTTTCCTGTCTGTAGTGTCTTCCACTGCATTAAGTTCTTTATGATCAAAGATAGTTTCATTTTTATTTGCTGTTTTCTCCACTCATTTTGTAGAGGAAGGTACTCCCAGCAGATGGGTAGTCTGCTAATGCATTCTACCTTATTGTGTCACTGCTAATATAGGCATAAGCTTTTACTAAAAAAAGCAATCAGTGGAAATTATGGCTGTAACTCGTTCACACTTTCTCTTTGATCTGTAATTGTGGAACTCCTTTTTCTGTCATCCTGTTGTAACAGGTTTTTCTGTGGAAAATTTCAAAGTTTGTCTGATTATACAAAGGAGGCCAGCATGTAACGTTAAGGTTAAAGATGTATTTTGACCGTCTGCCTTAGTCAAGTGGTCTGGTGAGCAGTATATTCTATATACTGAAAACAGCCACTTGAAAGTGCACAAGAATTCACTATCCTTTGCTCGCAACCTCACCATGGTGGTATGGTTAATCTGGTTTTCGTTTCAATTATTGTATGGTCACTAAACACATTTGTCAGTCTTGGTATATCTTGGTTAGATATGCCATAATTCTATTTCAAATGCAGTGTATTTAAAAGGATTTTAATTGACTCAAATGCTTTTGGGGCTATGTGTGTTGGTGTAGGGAGGCTGCAACATACATGACTGATTTCTGTTGAACTGTAAATTGTATGTTTCACTTTTTACAGCACCTTTGAATCCCCTGCTGTGTATTTCATAAAAATTCTTCAGAAAATATGCTTGACAATTTTTTCTTGTCTGGCAAGGAGGAAGTCGGACTGTTTATTACAGCAATGCAACATGCATTACACAGTAATGAATTTCAATATGATTTTTTTCATCATTGAATTTGTTTGTAAACTGACAAATGCATGGACAACATTCCATTTCATAGAGATTGCTTCAACAAATCTTTCTGTATTAACTCTTGTAATTGGTTAATAACTTTTCCACTTGAATTTACCCCAAACCGGGTAAAAAACAAATCTGAATTTGTGTGCTTATCAAGTTAAGGGATGTTTGTGTTAGAGGATGGGGACTTCCATTTAATGTCCATTTGATCACTATTGACCATTTCCAAACCAGCCATCCTATGGTTCCTCAGAATGAAATTGGCCAGTCACTGCTGGATGAAAATAATTTGTGACTTGCAGCAGACCTACCAGGAATTGAACACACACTGTTTCATGTTACACTGGACCCTCAACAAATTAAACAGACTTTTATCTCATCAGTCTGGTTGAGGTTTATGCTGGCCAGGAGGTTAAAGACCAACGCAGTACCATGTCACCTCAAATTCTGTAAGCTGCAAATACTTTAATCCCTTACCAAATAATTACTGATTGACTTGTGTTCAAATTGCCTTTGAATAGCCCTTGATTCTGACCTATTTCTCTTTATTCTTTAAAAAATTATGTTAAATTGTGTGCAGATTTATTTTTTGCATTATTTAAACATATGCTATGAATCTTTTATTAAATCTTATATTGACTGTGCAAGATGTTCTTCTAAAGTATTTGAATATATGAGCTTGTTTGAGTTTTTTACTTCCATTCTGTACTGTTTTATAACTTGTTTAATCTTGGGTAAAAGTCGAATGGAGAACGTCTTAATGACACTGCATTTTACTGATAAATGTGTGTACCAAATACAAATGGAGCTAATAATTGTAATAGTACAAAATTAATACTTTTTTTCAGAAATCTGGGGAGAAATGGTTTATCTAATAGTAGCATTTTACTCGATAAGTGTCCACCTCCTCGACCACTACCACCACCATACCCACCGCTGCCAAAGGACAAGCTAAATCCTCCTACACCTAGTATTTATGTAAGTAGGACACAGCATACTGGTTTAACTTGATATGTAGTATCTTTATGTAAGTTTTTAAGTGACAAATCCAAGCAAAACCATCACCTAAATCTAATGTTAAATCAAGATCTGTGCAATGAATTCAATAATCGATGTAATTTCTAGATTTTGACTCAAGTTAAATATAATTTTGAATGCTGGTTGCAGATTTTTTTTTGGTCATGCGAAGCATTCAAAAATGTTGTCAAATATAGCTATTTGGACTTTCTTACATTTGAAGCTCAATTTTTATTTAAAAACCTATTGTAAAACTTTTCTTTGTGTGCAGTTGGAGAACAAGCGTGATGCTTTCTTTCCTCCACTTCATCAGTTCTGTACAAACCCCAACAACCCTGTTACTGTAATCCGTGGCCTTGCTGGGGCTCTCAAGCTAGGTAGGTACTGTAATCTGAATGCAAGTACCATAGTATTGAAATTCCTTTTTTATAAAACTCTATTTCTCACTTCAAGATTGGTTTTTCAATAATGTTGCCATGTTGAAAAAATTATTTAGTTTACTTCAGTTTCGCCAACAAATTGAATTCTAAAGCAAGACAAAAATGTATAGTCACGTAGGGACAAAAGTAGGTTATTTTTCCTGGAAAGCGATTCAGAATTATTCTTTCTCTTTCGTTATCTCAGTAAGCTAAATACTTACACAGATTATAAATTTAAGGTGTTACTCCAAGAGAAAGAGTTTAGGTCATCCTGCATATGCATGTGCTACTATACATCAGTTCAGTAAAAACTTAAGTTAGTTTCCTGAAAATTGCTTTATTTAGTCAAAAGTTGTTGTAGTAGTTGTGACTGAGAAATGTGTTGCCTATCCTAGATTTAAATATCTTTCCTTTACAGTCCTGTCAGCCACCAAGATGAATGGCATGATGCTCTACCCTTGACATTAATGTTTCACTTCAACATATTTAGTTAACTTATTTATACCTCTGAAAATTATCATAAGAATTGTTGTCTGAACAAAATAATTTGCTCAAATGAAAAGGTACTGAGGGGTTGTTTGAGTAAGAGAGCAATAATGTTGTCACTGGTACTGCTCCAATTCCCACACTCAGTGTGATGTGCTTTGTAGCCCAGATGATTTTTCTTCCCCATCCTGAAATGGGGATTATTTTTCGACTGGGATCCTACTCTTATCTTGCCATATACACCAAGCAACAGAAAGTAACCAAGATGAAATCTAGAATTCTAAATTACTAATGGGCTATTTTTCAATAAGTACTGCTGGAAAGAAGTCAGCAAGCTTCTTTGGTGGGTGGAGGCAAGAGAAATTTTAGAACTAACCTAGGTGTTGAGAGAACTTTTTCCTCATCAGTCTGTTTCTACAAATATATGGTAGTCATGATGTGGAGATGCCGGCGTTGGACTGGGGTAAACACAGTAAGAAGTTTAACAACACCAGGTTAAAGTCCAACAGGTTTATTTGGTAGCAAAAGCCACACAAGCTCGAAAGCTTGTGTGGCTTTTGCTACCAAATAAACCTGTTGGACTTTAACCTGGTGTTGTTAAACTTCTTACTGTGTCTACAAATATATACACGGCTAGCAACATAAATCTTTGTTCTCATAAAGTGATTCCTGATAATTCAGGAGCTGATCAAAATCAAAGTAGCGTGTTCAAAAAATGAATTGCAGAGGGAAAGAATGTGGAAGAAACTGATTAATTATTAAAATTTTATATCGTTTATAGTTTGGACAGTAATTTACATTTAAAGCAGTTTCGCACTATAACCACCTTGGTTTCAACAAGTGATCCTTATTTTTAAAATGTAGAGAACTGTCAATCAATGTTACATAAAATTGAGATGTGTATTCTGAATTTGTACTACTAGTTTCTATTCACTGCGTAGAATATCTTTGCATGAAATCATTTTGTATTCCTGTCAGTAGCTGTTTCACTATATTATTCAATTTGGTATATCCTGTCATATTTAGTTTCTTTTAATCTGGGAAAGTTCTGATTTTATCAGGTGTAAGTTGCTTTTTTTTGAAAAATGCCTTTGTCCTTGAATTCTCTTACCATATGCTGAACCTAATTGAATTGTGGAGCTAGTTCCAGGTTCCTAGTCTGCATGACGTGCTTTAAGAACACTCCTAGGGATTTTCAAATGCTTAGCCAATTAAAGGCTAGAGATCACAGCCTAATCGGGTATCACAGGCGAGCTCCTGTTGCAGGAGAGCCAGTGGGACTCCCTCCAGCACTCTGCGATTGACAGTCCCAACGGGCAAGTTGGGATCTGCTGATCTGATGATGGAGACTGTGAGGGGGAAGAGAAGGTATATGTATCTTTATTTTTTAAAAATCCATAGCTGCCTCGCCTTGATGAGGAGCAACCACTCCAGAGGATGGCCGGTGGCTGCAGTTATGACCCAGTTGCCATTATGGGAGGAGGTGGGGAGGAGGGGTGGGTGGGGGAGGGGAGGAGAATCATCCATCAGGATTGCACCTCCTGCACTGAGTTCGTCACGCAAACTGGGCTGCAGTTTCCATTTGGCACAGGCATGGGGCTTATTAAATTTAATTCCCTTCAGTTGGCTACCTGCTGTTAGCCTGTGGACAGCTGATCCAATCCGGAGTCACTCAAAATGGCTCAAGGCTGGGGATTATATGATAGGGGACTGGCATGGATGCTGATGTCTGCTCCATGAGCCTCTAATCCAGCCCCTCGAACCCTTTTAAGAATTCTGACCATGGTCTCTGTTTTCTAACTGCTGCAGAATGCAGTGCAAGATAACCCTGAACCTTTTGCAGAAAAAACTTTCTAATGACATTTTATTAAAATTTAATGTGCTCACCACTGATAGGAAAAAGCTTGTTATGCTCTATTATGAATTTCTGTAAATCTCTGGCCCAAACCTGCACAAACATTTTAAAAAATAAATTCTGTAGATTTGCATCTAGTCTCTTTCTTAATGAGGGTCAGATGATTGGCATTTTCAAAAGGAAAATGTGACTAGGAAACTTAAATACCCACAGTAATAGTAATGTTCTATTTGATCTCAGTCTGTTCAAAAATAAAATATTAACAGTTGAGTCCAGTTGGTGATGACTGCTAATTAACAAATGTATGTATGAGTTAAAAAATATAATAGTTAAAGGAAGATAGAGAACCTGTTGCTTCTTGGAGAAAGTCAATGTACAGATGATTGTCACCTCTAGCCTGCTTCTCATGCAGTCTCAGCTGTCCTGAAGTTTAGCTTGATTTTTAAATTTTAGGCAAATGCAACTTTCAAAATGTTATCAATGGCTATGCATGCACACATCAATTTTAATAATTTCTTTCTGTTCTAGATTTAGGTCTTTTTTCCACCAAGACTTTAGTAGAAGCAAATAATGAACATTTAGTAGAGGTGCGGACACAACTATTGCAGCCAGCAGATGAAAACTGGGACTCCACTGGAACCAAGAAGATCTGGCGCTGCGAGAGTAGTAGATCACACACCACAATTGCCAAATATGCACAATACCAGGCCTCATCATTCCAAGAATCATTGCGGGTTAGTCTTCTAGTATCTGAGATTAAATGTACGTCATAGCACAGTAATAATGTATTTTTACTTCAACCAGATCTTACTTCAATACTTTTTTAAACATTTTATTAGAAATGTAGAAAAGAATATTTGGTATTTTCTCCATTCTTTCCATCGCCATGCCAAGCTTGGCTCCTCCATCAGCATTAACACTACTTTGCTCATCCGCTAATTACTAATTTGTCTATTGGAATCCTTTCCAGATTTATCAATATATTCCAACTGCAAACACCTTTTCAAGCAGAATGTACAATTACTTAAAAAAAAACAGTTCTGCATATTAGAGAAACAATATGGATATTATGATTAATATTGAAAGCAGTGCAGGAATTTATCTGTATTTAAAACTGAATGAGAATGTGACATTCTACAGATTTCTGTTTCCACAGCACTAAAATCTTTATTCTGGCACATTTTCTGGATAGTAAGGTGGTACTTCAATATAGTATGTAGAAATAGTTCATGACATTGATATCAATTTTTAATGAGCTCCTCCGTTCCTGTGGAATTTGAAACATTTTTGGATTTTTTTTAAGGAAATGTTCAATTGGTAATTTATGACTTTTATCTTTAAATGGGGAGTCAAGGTTTATGAGAGGCAGATAACAAAGTGGAATTGATCAGATCAGCCATGATCGTATTGAATGATGGAACAGGCTCGAAGTGCTGAATGGTCCTCCTAAACCTTTTTGATTTTTTTAAAAACTGACTACACCTTGAGACGATGACTTCAATGGCTAGTTACATTGTAGGCACCATGTGATAAAAGCATAAATATACAAGTACAGTGAAACTGAATATAATGCCATAAGTATTTATTATTAGTGTTGATCTGTTCATTGGAAAATGTATTCATACGATCCTGTAGGACCTGCTCAAATATTTATTATCTGTGTACACAGAGTCCGGGAAAGGATAAAATAGGCAATTCACTCTAATGACATATATATTTCAATTTGTTGATTTGAAATATGCTTCTTTATTTGCAGGAGGAAAATGAGAAAAAGAGTAGTCATCACAAAGACCAATCAGATAGCGAATCCACATCCTCCGATAAGTAAGTTTTGCTACTCAGGTTTAACAAATGTTTAATGAATAATAAATGTTTTTGAAAATCTTTACAAAAAAATTATCACTTTTTTTAAAAACAGTGGCAGCAAAAAAAGGCGAGGTCCATTTAAAACCATCAAATTTGGGACCAACATTGATTTGTCAGATGAGAAAAAGTAAGTTTTTTGCATTTATTTTTTGTGAAATGTTCAGCACTTTGTGTGATCATTACAGATTGACATTTGATACTTTATGATTTCAATGAAGTTTGTAATTATAGTAATGTAAAGCATAATGTGTGGTTGGAGTATAAATTATCACAAAAAGGCCACTAATGTGAATGCATCCGTGTTAGGGAAGTGTCCCAAAGCCTACTTTATGTGACAAGTATTAACGCGAAGGTCAGGACAATAAATTTGAAAGGGAGCTTATTGGAATAAACTGCTGAAAGAAGGCTATCTTTCATTGAAGAAGAACAGCCCCCAAATAATCTGCTTCAGACACAATAGCACATTCAGCTTGCTTTAGCCTTCTGGCTTCTAAACTACTTCAACAACCAAAATTGCACACCGTTTTTGTATTCACTCTTGAGTGGCAGCGTGGAGTAGATAAAGTCTTAGTTTAATCAAAGTTATTTGTAGCAAAATGTCATTGAATAGAAGAAGTGGCAGCATTTTTATTCTTTCATGAGTGTGGGCTTTGCTGGGTAGGCCAGCATTAATTACCCATTCCTACTTCTTGAGCTGCTGCAGTCCACGTGGTGAAGGTACTCGCACAGCTGTTAGGGTGGAAGTTCCAGAATTTTGATCAGCAACAATAAGAAGGGTGATATATTTCCAAGTTAGAGTGTTGTGCTTTATGGAGGAGAACTTTGAAGCGGTGGTGTTCCCATCTATCTGTTGCCCTTGTCCTTTAAAGTGGTAGAGGTTTTTATAGTCTTTCCTGGGATGTGAATATCACTGGAAAGACTAACATTTGTTGCGCATTCCTAAATGTCTTTGACAAGGTGATGGTGAGCTTCTTGAATCATTGCAGTCCATTTGGTGTAGGTCCACAATGCTGGTGGAAGGGAGTTCCAAGATTTTGACCCAGAGATGGTCAAGGAACGACGATATCGTTCCAAGTCAGGAACTTGTGTGGCTTAGAACGGACCTTGCAGGTGGCAGTGTTTCCATGCATTTGCTTCCCTTTCCCTTCGAGGTGTTAGAGGTCACAGGTTTGGAAGGTGCTGTCTAAGGAGCCTTGGTTAATTCCTGCAGTTCATCTTGTAGATGGTACACACCATTGTCACTGTGCAAAAGTGATGGACAAAATTAATGTCGAAGGTGGTGGATGGGGTGATAGTCTAGTGGGTTGCTTTGTCCTGGATGGTCTCAAACTTCTCAAGTGTTATTGGAGCTGTATTCATCCAGGCAAGAGGAGAATAACTTGTGGATGGTGAACAGCAGGTGAGTTATTTGCTGTAGAATTCCCTGCATCCAACCTGCTCTTGTTGCCACGGTATTTATATGGCTGCTCCTGTTCCGTTCCTGGTCAATGGTAACCCCAGGATGTTGATAGAGCAGGACTATGTGGTGGTATTGCCATTGAATGTTAGATTCTCTCTTGTTGGGGATGGCCATTTCCTGCCACTTGATTGGTGCAAATGTTACTTGCTATGTATTAGCCCACACCTGAATATTGTCCAGGTATTGCTGCATATAGACATGAACTGCTTCAGTATCTGAGGAGTCATCGGCAAACATCGGCTGGTGAAGGAGCTGAAGTTGGTTGCACCTAGGGCCCTACTCTGAGAGTTCCTGCAATGATGCCCTGGAGCTGAAATGATTGACCTCCAACAAACATAGCTATCTTCCTTTGTGCTAGGTATGATCCAACTGGTGGAGAGTTTTCCCACAGTTCCCATTTGATTCCAGTTTTGCTAGGGCTCCTTCATACTGCACTCAGTTAGTCTCGATGTCACTCTGACCGGGCGGCATGATGGCACAGTGGTTAGCACTGCTGCCTCACAGCACCAGGGACCTGGGTTCGATTCCCAGCTTGGGTCACTGTCTGTGTGGAGTTTGCATGTTCTCCTCGTGTCTGTGTGGGTTTCCTCCGGGTGCTCTGGCTTCCTCCTCCTGTCTGAAAGACGTGCTGGTAAGGTGCATTGACCCGAACAGGCACCAGAGTGTGGCGATTAGTGGAATTTCACAGTAACTTCATTGCGATGTTAATATAAGCATTACTTGTGACAAATAAATAAACTTTTTTTGCCTCACCCCTTGGGTTCAGCTCTTTTGCCCATGTTTGAACCATAATGTGCTCAGGAATCAGTGGCCAGGTGGAACCTAAGCTGAGCATCAGTGAGTCGGTTATTGCTGAATTAGTGCTACTTGATAGCACTGTTGCTGACATCTTTCACTACTTTGCTGACAATTGAAAGTAGACTAATGGGGCGGTAATTGGCTGGATTGGAGTTGTCCTGCGTTTTGTGTACAGGACATACCTGGGCAATTTCCACATTGTGCAGTTGCTAGTGTTGCAGCTGAATTTGGAACAGTTTGGCTGGGAGCATGGCTAGTTGTGGAACATATGTCTTCAGTACTGATGTCAGGCTCAATGCTTTGCAATATCCAATGTCTTCAACCATTTCTTGATGCAACATGGAGCAAATTGAATTGGTTGAGGACTGGCATCTGTGATGCTGGGGACCTCAGGAGGAGACAGAAATGGATCATCCACTCAACACGTCTGGCAGAAGATAGTTGCAAATGCTTCAGCCTTGTCTTTTGCACTGATGTGCTGGGCTCCCCCATCATTGAGGATATTTGTGGAGCCTCCTCTCCAGGTTGTTGAATTGTCTGCTACCATTCACAGCTGTTGTGGCCGGACCGCAGAGATTAGATCTGATTTAGTTGTGGGATTGCTTAGCTCTATATCTACTGCATGCTGCTTACACTGTTTGTAGCTTCACCAGGTTGACACCCCATTTTCAGCTGTACCTGGTGCTGCTGCTGGCACACTTTCTTGCACTCTTCCTTGAATCTTAAGTTCTGTTTTCTATGCTTTTTCCTTGGTTATTATTAGTGAAACTGTGATATTCCAAATGATTGAGTACTGTGTCTAGCTTAATAGTGCAATAACATTTAAATAATTTTGCTTTTAATCTATTTTCTCCATCCTGTACAATGTGAGAAATGTATGTACTATGACACCCATTCATTGGATAAATGAATACCATGTGCAGCAACTGTTTCCCAAGGTTGTTACCAAGAGTAGCTTCCATCAGAAAATAGAAAAACTGTACTATTTCCAAAATGTTATCTCGGCTTTTTGGGCTTGGATGTCACTGCATTGATCTAATGTTGTGACAGAAAGTAAATCCCATATGTCTAAACAATAGATTTTTTTTCTTCTCTGCATTTCTGGGTTTTTGTTTTGACCTTTTAACAAAATTGATCAAATACTCCTAGAGATTGTCTAGTTTTTTTATATGATGAAATTATATTGTATAAATCCCTGTCCCAAAGTGACCTCAGACTAATTGTTTATAACTAACTGGACTTTATTTGCTATACTTATGAGTGGTAAGGCAGACTAGAATTTGGCAATGGCGTCTGGATCCACTGAATCTCAAACTTTTTCTTCTGTGTTCTGAAAGTAGTTGGAAGGGAGGACATGCTTTCTTCTTTGTGGGAGGAGGAAGGGAATGAGTAGCCATTCAGCCATGCACCATTCCAGATCTGTCTGCCATCATTTATCCCATTGGATGGGCACTGCTAGTCACTTGATGGAGCCATGAGGTTCGGCCTGTCCAGGGTAGGGGCAAAGCAGAGCTCGAGTCTCCTTGGGGTTCAGCAGACCCAAAACAAAACATCCGTGTAGATGTGATTCCATGATTGGGCAACACTTGCTGAAAGTCCTGAAAGCCCTGGTAGCCACAGTAACATCTAATTTAAAATGAGCACTTGAGCTCATTTACACTTGCTAGAAGTGACACACATTCATATACAGGGACCCATTCTTTGCAAACGAGAGGAACATATCCAAGCACTACAGCATTATTAAATTATCTGAGAGCTTGGGGAGCCTATTCAAAAACAGAAAATGCCAGAAAATCTAACGGGTCTGACAGCATCTGTGGGGAGCGAAACTTTCGAGTTAGGGTGACCCTTTGTCAGAGCTGATGTTGCATTGCTGGCATTGGGAAGACTGTACCCCATTAAGTTAAGGGCAGGAATGGCCCAGTGGCAGAATCATGCCCGCTGGCAACAAGATGTCAATTAAGCTCATTCACGAGCACTTGTAAGCTATTATCCTTGAACCTACTGGAAGTTAGTGGTGGCTAAGGGCTCTAATGGGACTCTTGCACCTCCTCCATGACTGCTGAACACTGCCCAAATCTGCCAGGCTTGCCTGCAGCTGAGAGGGGCAGGGACACACTTGTCAGGTACTCGGTGTCTGTTCAAGGGACCTGGCTCAGGAAGTGGGAGGTGTTGAAAGCCAGGCCCCTATCCCTTGTCTTGCTCCTTTCCATCTTGTCATTCATCTGTGACCAGGGTTCCAGTAGCGATCCTTGGGTTGGGTCTGAGTGTCACTATTCTCAGTGACAGGCTGGCAGTTCCTGGTGGGATTTCTGTTCTACTGATGGCTTGATTGCATGGAGAGCCTGGCACTGGCCAGTGAAGTGTCTGAGAGTATTTCAATCATGTCACAATAGTGACATGGGGCTCCTACTAGTTCCTCAGCTGGTTGAGAGAGGTAGTGGTGGATACTTGGTTATCTAACCCAGTAGTAAAATTCACTGCCCTGGCTTCGGTATGAAATTGTCCAGTGAGATACTTAAAAGGTACATGGAATCATATTTCATTATGCGCCATTAGCTTAATGCTGTTGAGAAATTGATGGCAACGAATTTCAATATTCATATATATTTGTTTTTTAAAAATGGAGTGTTTCTAATTACACCGATGATTTTGAAACCACCAGCGAAGTATGTGCATTCTTGGACATTTCACAAATCTTTGCTGCTTGTTACTTCAGGTGGAAATCGCAGCTCCATGAACTAACAAAATTGCCTGCTTTTGTGCGTGTGGTATCGGCAGGAAACCTGTTGAGCCATGTGGGGCATACCATTCTTGGAATGAACACAGTCCAGCTGTACATGAAAGTTCCAGGAAGCAGGACTCCAGGTTAGTGCCATAACGTCTAAGAAATTGAATTATGTAGCTGGTGAAAGTGGATGAATGAGTAGTGAAATAAATCTTTTTTGGCACATTCTGGAAATAGCCAATTGACCTATAATTTTGTTAATGGTAATGTGCTTTCTTATGTTCATTGATTCCTACACACCAGCAAGAACGGAGCATTAAGGGAATAATTCATTTCTGGGTGAGTGCCACCAGATGGAAGCTGAGTCGTGTCTCACTCAGGACTGTCTTTGACCACTTTACATGTTGAATGTGCTGCCAGTGCAATATAAAATATTTAAGTTATGACAATTTTAATATTATTTGGAGAGTTAAAGAGCACAAGTTTAATATATTCATCGCTTATATACTACTGCTCACCTGTTTCAAGAAAGTGTTGTAAGACAGTTATATTAGAAGTAGTGCAAATGGAGATTAAAATTAGAAATTCTGAATGAAACAGATGAGAAAATTCTGACTTTTGAATTATGGAATTCCATCCATTGAAGTGTTTTTCCAACCTCTGCATCATGCTTTCCATAATTATTTGCTTAACATGTCCAGGGCATTGCTATAGGAAATACTCAAGATCGTGTTAGCTCTAAATACGTTTCGCTGCTTCATTAATGACATTCTCTTACATGATCGGAGCTGTCGTTGTTTGCTGCCAAATCCAGTGTTCAGTTCTTTCAAAGCTCCCTCCATCAATGAAGGAGTCTGTGCCAGATACAAGCTTGGACTAACAACCTTCATTGCACATAAAAATGCCAATTAATAGAATCCCGACAGTGTAGAAGGCGGTCATCCGGCCCATCAAGTCTGTACCGACTCTCCAAAAGAACATTCTACCTAGGCACACTCCCCATTACTCTGCACATTTACCATGGCTAATCCACCTAACATGCACATTTTCGGACTGTGGGCGGAAACCGGAACACCTGAAGGAAACCCACGCATTCATGGGGAGGATGTGCAAACTCCACACAGACAGTCACCCAAGCCCAGAATCGAACCAAGTCCCTGGCACTGTGAGGCAACAGTGCTAACGACTGCCACTGTATCGCCTCTTGACTGACCATCTCACGACAAGTATAGGCCCACCGATCTCCCCTGACTTTCATCAGCATTGTCAGACGATAAATGCCATGATGGTTGCCTGAGCTTAGAGATTTAAATGGCCTCATTATAACAACAGTGGTTGCAACAGCAAGGAACAAATGAATACTCTTGAATACAAGATTGTGATTGAAATCTCAACATGGCTGGATGGATGTAGCCACCACACCACTCAAAAGTTCTCGGAGAAGGTCATAGTCTTGATCCGAGCACCAGTGGTTTAACTTGGTATCCAGCTCCTTGTTACTACCACAAAGCAATTGCAATAAATTCCATATGCAGAATGCACGTGAGAAACTTGTCAAGTAAGTGTACTTCAGCAGCCTATCCCAGGTCCACAT
The DNA here is from genome assembly GCF_964213995.1 of Mustelus asterias. Classification (NCBI taxonomy): domain Eukaryota; kingdom Metazoa; phylum Chordata; class Chondrichthyes; order Carcharhiniformes; family Triakidae; genus Mustelus; species Mustelus asterias. The sequence goes on from NC_135817.1 coordinate 49,660,203, forward strand.
TTTGTCATACCAAAATGAACAAAAACTGTAGAATGATAGTGCCATTATCTCCCAAATTCTCCTGCAAGTCTCTCACCATCATTACTTTCTGACTTAAACGTGTATTGCCATTTCCTACCCAGAACAATCATAAGATCAGCAGAAGAAAAGTACAGTTTGAAGAAAAGGTTCATCGTTATCAGATCCACTAAGAGTAGATAATTTGTGTCATTGCTGGTATCACCTACATCTTGACGTTTTTAAAGAAACCACCTGCAAATCTGTGTTTATAGTATAACAGAGAACAACATCTTCTGATGCCAGGGGTGTGATTTCTTCTTGGAGAGAGTCAGAGGTTTACAGCATGGAAACAGGCCCTTCGGCCCAACTTTTTTTAAAACCCCTAAGCTAATCCCAATTGCCCGCATTTGGCCCATATCCCTCTATACCCATGTAACTATCTAAATGCTTTTTAAAAGACAAAATTGTACCCTCCTCTATTACTACCTCTGGCAGCTTGTTTCATACACTCACCACCCTCTCTGTGAAACAATTGCCCCACTGGACACTTTTGTATCTCTCAACTTAAACCTATGCCCTCTAGTTTTAGACTCCCCTACCTTTGGGAAAAGATGTTGACTATCTAGCTGATCTGTGCCCCTCATTATTTTATAAACCTCTATAAGATCACCCCTCAGCCTCCTCTGCTCCAGAGAAAAAAGTCCCAGTCTATCCAGCCTCTCAAAGAACAAAGAACAGTACAGCACAGGAAACAGGCCCTTCGGCCCTCCAAGCCTGTGCCGCTCCTTGGTCCAACTAGACCAATCGTTTGTATCCCTCCATTCCCAGGCTGCTCATGTGACTATCCAGCTAAGTCTTAAACGATGTCAGCGTGCCTGCCTCCACCACCCTACTTGGCAGCGCATTCCAGGCCCCCACCACCCTCTGTGTAAAAAACGTCCCTCTGATATCTGAGTTATACTTCGCCCCTCTCACCTTGAGCCCATGACCCCTCGTGATCGTCACCTCCGACCTGGGAAAAAGCTTCCCACTGTTCACCCTATCTATACCCTTCACAATCTTGTACACCTCTATTAGATCTCCCCTCATTCTCCGTCTTTCCAAGGAGAACAACCCCAGTTTACCCAATCTCTCATAGCTAAGACCCTCCATACCAGGCAACATCCTGGTAAACCTTCTCTGCACTCTCTCTAACGCCTCCACGTCCTTCTGGTAGTGCGGCGACCAGAACTGGACGCAGTACTCCAAATGTGGCCTAACCAGCGTTCTATACAGCTGCATCATCAGACTCCAGCTTTTATACTCTATACCCCGTCCTATAAAGGCAAGCATACCATATGCCTTCTTCACCACCTTCTCCACCTGTGTTGCCACCTTCAAGGATTTGTGGACTTGCACACCTAGGTCCCTCTGTGTTTCTATACTCCTGATGACTCTGCCATTTATTGTATAACTCCTCCCTACATTATTTCTTCCAAAATGCATCACTTCGCATTTATCCGATTAAACTCCATCTGCCACCTCTCCGCCCAATTTTCCAGCCTATCTATATCCTGCTGTATTGCCCGACAATGCTCTTCGCTATCCGCAAGTCCAGCCATCTTCGTGTCATCCGCAAACTTGCTGATTACACCAGTTACACCTTCTTCCAAATCATTTATATATATCACAAATAGCAGAGGTCCCAGTACAGAGCCCTGCGGAACACCACTGGTCACAGACCTCCAGCCGGAAAAAGACCCTTCGACCACTACCCTCTGTCTCCTATGGCCAAGCCAGTTCTCCACCCATCTAGCCACTTCTCCTTGTATCCCATGAGCCTTAACCTTTTTAACCAACCTGCCATGTGGGACTTTGTCAAATGCCTTACTGAAATCCATATAGACGACATCCACGGCCCTTCCTTCATCAACCGTTTTTGTCACTTCCTCAAAAAACTCCACCAAATTTGTAAGGCACGACCTCCCTCTTACAAAACCATGCTGTCTGTCACTAATGAGATTGTTCCGTTCTAAATGCACATACATCCTTATAACTCAGTCCATCAAGTCCCGGTAGCATCCTAGTAAATGTTTTCTGCACTCTTTCTAGTTTAATAATATCCTTTCTATAATAGGGTGATCAGAATTGCACAGTATTCCAAGTGTAGCTTGTCTTGTCTGGAGACAATACACATCTTTTTAGCCTGTCTTGATGCTCTCTCCACTCACATTGCTTCGTTTCTTAAAGACTTGATTAGTTGTAAGTATTCGCATTCCAACCATTATTCATGTAAATTGAGTCTGCGTCTTTATAAGCTCTGTTTGTGAACAGAATTCCCACTCACCTGAACAAGGGGCTTAGAGCTCCGAAAGCTTGTGTGGCTTTTGCTACCAAATAAACCTGTTGGACTTTAACCTGGTGTTGTTAAACTTCTTACTGTGTTTACCCCAGTCCAACGCCGGCATCTCCACATCTTTAATATTATGTCAGAGATGAGCAAGCTTGTTTTGCACATGACTGGGACATTTTAAAAATATATTTATATATGTGGAGGTTTAGGAATTGCGAATATTAAATTACCTATCGATCTATTTTATCCATCAAATATCAAGTTTATTTACTCTGACACTCAGACCTGGCATACCAAGAGCCTTAGCATTTGCTGTTGAGAGTAATTATACTCTTTATGCTAATCTACTTTCCTTTTACTGCCACAATTAAATAACGAAGGAGGAAATCTAGAATGAAGCCTAAAACAGTCAAGTTCATGAGACGACTCTGAGAAAAATCTGAAAGAGGCAGCGTTCTATGATTGTTCCCTATGAACAGCAACATATTTAATTCATACAGAGAATGAATGGGACGAGGCATACTGTGAAAGTTCACCATTTAACATATTTTTCCCTGGTGAAATTCACTAAATAGCATTTTATGCTTAAAGAACATTGTGCAAATTGACAATTAAACCAGTGCCACTTAAAACAAGAGATGGACAAGAAAAGGAAAAATATACACAAACTTGCTGTTAGAGGAATGGAAAATACGTTGCTTATAAGTTTGTGTGGGCTGCAGAGGATTTTCAGCACGTCCTATGTTGACTGCGTTGTGAAAAGTAGAGATGAATAATCTCAAGTGTAGCTCTTAGAATCCAGTGGAGGTCAGATCCCAGGCAACGATGATGCACAGAGCTTACCACCTGTACAGTGATTATGTGCAGGCATAAGTATTATATTTCTCAATGAAACATTATCAAAAATATAAAGTACTGTGCAGTTCATTGAGAAAAATGTTACACAAACTAATTGTTAATTCAAGAGGGAGTATGGCTCGTAGCACCATGCTCTTTTTTAAAGCTGGATACGTGACAGAATGCAGGCAATAATTTAGTTTGTGGATTTGGAAAATTAACAAACCACTTGAGTTGAACATTGATTTATAATCTGAAAATTTTGCTTGGTGTCAGTCCCTTGTAGTCAACACCCACTCATTAAAAGTTATATTTGAACTCCAATCATTGGAAAATTTAAGAGCTAGGTTTAGAAAAGTGTGCTTGATATTTGAATTTACTAGTTAATTGAAGCCCAGCATGGTTTTAAAGATACTCATAGCTGATGCCCTTCTTCAGAATAACTTACAGGTTCACATTAGTGAATGTTGTGTTTTTTTAAAAAAAGTCGAGAACATAACTCGATGTACAACAAGAAATTCTTTAATTGGATTAGAACTGGAAATTCAAATGCCAACCATAATGGATGAGATAGTAGCAAACTGCAATATCTTAGGCACTAAGATTAAACTGCATTGAATTTACAACATAGAACCATTGTGTGGCTTAATTTGCCAAGAAAGGATATGATATAAAATGATAGAGATATATTGAAGTAGCAATGTTTGATAGAAAGGAATAGTTGTATAATTTGACTGATCACCAAATACTTGAAAAAAATCTTTAAATGACAGCACGGAGGAAATATTTTCATTTTTTAAAAAAACAATTGTTTTGCTTATGTTCACAGGTCATCAAGAAAACAACAATTTCTGCTCTGTTAACATTAATATAGGTCCTGGAGATTGTGAATGGTTTGCTGTGCCTGAGTCATACTGGGCAGTTATGAATGACTTCTGTGAGAAGTAAGAATATTTTACCAACAAGCATGGCTGTTTCTTGTAGAAAGTATATTTTTAAATTTGCATGAAAAGGTAATAGAATAACATTTGGAGCTAATAAACATGTGGCGTAAAAATCTAAATATTTTGTCCTTTCCAAATAATAATTTAAGATCCCCCTAAGAAGGTGCCCAATGATAAAGCAGCCCGTTTTGATTGCAATGCCTTCCACAAACATTCAACCCCTCCTCTACCGGCAACAGTGGCAGCCGCATGTACCATCTACAACATGCAATGCAGGAACTCACCAAGGTTCCTTAGGTAGCATCTTCCAAACCCTCGACCATTACCATCTTGAAGGACAAGAGCCTGGGAACACCACCTGGAGCTTCCCCTCCACGTCACTCACCATCTTGACTTGGAAATGTATTGCTGTTCCTTCACTGTCACTAGGTCAAAATCCAGGAACTCCCTCTCTAATAGCACTGTGAGTGTACCTAAACCTCAGACTGCAACAGTTCAAGAAGACAGTTTACTGCCACCTTCTAAAGAGCATTTGGGCATGGGCAATAAATGCTGGCCTAGCCAATGATACCCAAAATCCGTAAAGTGAATTTAAAAACCGAACCCAACTTGCTTTGCCAAAATGGCAAATAAATTTCAGTTTCCTGGGATATATGAATTACTAGGTCCATATAGTTTATTTCTAACATATTGATTAGAAAAGGAAAGACTTGCACATACATAGCACCTTTCATCATCTCATAATACACTGAAGTTCCCATTAATATAATTACTTTAATAAAACTGGTTATGTTTGACTAGAAGTGATTTTGGTAGTTTCAGAAGTGCTAAAGTTTAGAAATTTAACGGTTATTCTATTAAAGAACATCAGTTTCTTTAATAGGAGCATCAGATGTTTGGGGCAAAAGTGTACTGATCTGAGCAGAGGATTTGTGGGGCAAGGTAGTGGGATTTATTTTTCCTGAAACTGACAATCCTACTCTGACTAGCACATGGCACTGATAGCAGTCCTAAGATCACTACCTTTGCGGCCCTACTTTTTAGTTTGACTTCTAACTCCCTAAATTCAGCTTGTGGACCTCATCCCATTTTTTTTTTACCTTTATCGTTGGTGCCTATTTGCACCATGACAGCTGGCTTTTCCCCCTCCGGAATGTCCTGCAGCTGTTCCGAGATATCTTTGATTCTTGCACCGGGGAGACAACATACCATCCTGGAGTCTCGTTTGTGTCTGCAGGAACACCTGTCTACTCCCCTTACAGTTGAGTTCCCTATCAAGATAGCTCTGCCACTCTTTTATTTCTGCTTTCCTGTGCAGCCGAGACAGCCACGCTGCCATGAACCTGGCTGCTGCCACCTCGCCCTGGTGAGCCATCTTCCCCAGCAGTTTCCAAAAGAGTATATCTGTTTTTGAGAGAGATGACCTCAGCAGACCCCTGCCCTGCCTTCCTACTCTTCCTCTGTCTGGTGGTCACCCATTCCCTGTCTCCCTAGTAATTTTTATCTGCGGAGTGACCAACTCCCTGAACGTGCTATCCACGACTTCCTCAGCATCTTGGATGCTCCAAAGTGAATCCATCTGAGCCGTCAAGCGATCTAACAGGAGCTGCAGTTGGACACACTTCTTGCACGTGAAGGAGCCAGGGACACTGGCGGAATCCCTGAATTCCCACAACACACAAGCAGAGCATGACACAGGTCTGGGATCTCCTGCCATAGCTTAATCTGAAAGTTAACTTACAACAACAATGCCAAGACAAAAAAAGGAAAAACCACTTACCTGTCAGGTTTTGTGAGAGGGAGGTCATGCCACACTAACCTGGTGGAGTTTTTTGAAGAAGTGACCAGAATGGTTGACGAGGGAAGGGCCGTGGATGTCGTCTATATGGACTTTAGTAAAGCGTTTGACAAAGTCCTTCATGGTAGGCTGGTGAAAAAGGTTGGATCTCATGGGATAAAGGGGGAGGTGGCTAGATGGGTGGAGAACTGGCTTGGTCACAGAAGACAGAGGGTGGTCGTGGAAGGGTCTTTTTCCGGCTGGAGGCCTGTGACTAGTGGTGTTCCGCAGGGCTCTGTATTGGGACCTCTGCTGTTTGTGATTTATATAAATGATCTGGAAGAAGGTGTAACTGGGGTGATCAGTAAGTTTGCGGACGACACAAAATTGGCAGGACTTGCAGTTAGAGAGGAGCATTGTCAGAAGCTACAGAAGGATATAGATAGGCTGGAAATTTGGGCAAAGAAATGGCAGATGGAGTTCAATCCTGATAAATGCGAAGTGATGCATTTTGGTAGAAATAATGTAGAGAGGAGCTATATGATAAATGGCAGAACCATAAAGGGTGTAGATACGCAGAGGGACCTGGGTGTGCAAGTCCACAGATCCTTGAAAGTGACGTCACAGGTGGAGAAGGTGGTGAAGAAGGCATATGGCATGCTTGCCTTTATAGGACGGGGCATAGAGTATAAAAGTTGGGGTCTGATGTTGCAGATGTATAGAACGTTGGTTCGGCCGCATCTGGAATACTGCGTCCAGTTCTGGTTGCCACACTACCAGAAGGACGTGGAGGCTTTGGAGAGAGTACAGAGGAGGTTTACCAGGATGTTACCTGGTATGGAGGGGCTTAGTTATGAGGAAAGATTGGGTAAACTGGGGTTGTTCTCCCTGGAAAGACGGAGGATGAGGGGAGACTTAATAGAGGTGTATAAAATTATGAAAGGCATAGATAGGGTGAACGGTGGGAAGCTTTTCCCCAGGTCGGTGGTGACGTTCACGAGGGGTCATAGGTTCAAGGTGAAGGGGGGGAGGTTTAACACAGATATCAGGCGGACATATTTTACACAGAGGGTGGTGGGGGCCTGGAATGCGCTGCCAGGCAAGGTGGTGGAGGCGGACACACTGGGAACGTTTAAGACTTCTCTAGACAGCCATATGAACGGAGTGGGAATGAAGGGATACAAAAGAATGGTCTAGTTTGGACCAGGGGCGGCGCGGGCTTGGAGGGCCGAAGGGCCTGTTCCTGTGCTGTATTGTTCTTTGTTCTTTGTTCAGTCACCAGCCAATCACTTACCTGCTGGCTTGATGGCCTTACCTTCTTGCAGAACTGATACCCAGCTTAAGTAAATTAATATGTTTTTGCTGAAGGAATACCTCGCATCAGTGTCCCTCAAAACAAATAAATCCAGTTTGTTTCCATAATAACTGCTGGTTCGAATACTGTTTACAAATTATTTTAAATATGTCAGCTATGTCAGTTGTTCAGAAGTGACAGATAACATTTTGGTTAACATTGATTTGAAGCATATGGAAAGCTTGTTTTACACTAAATGTTAAACAGCAAATGTTAAATAGATTCACATTTTAGGCACTTCAAGCATTTGCTATAAATTTATAAGGACCATATTATGATGTTGTTGGGTTTTTTTTATTTACAACATGACTTATCCCAGCAGCGGATAAAAGTGAGAGACTTGCAAAATTTTTCACCAGTCTCTTGGCAAAAACTAATCTCGCTGACTGGCAGTCTCAAAAATGTACAGTTAATGTTGATTTGTGTTACTTTCATTCTGCATTGATAGGGCCTTTTTAAAAAATTGATACAGTTGCTACTTTTGTTATATTTCTAATATGGAAATAGAATCAGTTGTCTGATTTTTCAAGTTTCACTTTGTCAATTCAAAATGAAATTTATTTGTTCTGAAGCCGTATGGCATTACCTCCTGTTCCTTGGACAGACCATCAGGATCAAGAATGACTAGCTTCCACTCCTGTTAAATGGGTTCTGAAATGGCTGATAAGTCTAATATGTGATCAGCAAACCCTGCCACAAGCTATGCAGGTAGTGCTTCAAGGGTTGGATAGGTGGGGCATTTGGAGGTTAGTCCGCTCCCTTTGACACCTCAACTTCACCTCCGCACATTCCCAGCGAAGTCTCTCAATGAGTTTGGTCCCTTCCTGGATGAGCCTTCTCCATCTTGATCAGTCGCAAGCCACGAGTCAGCTTGCAGCATGACCACCACATATAAAATTACAGAAAAATTACAACACAGAAGCATTCTGTTTGGCCCAGCATGCCCGTACTCCCATGTGTCTGCTCCTTTCCATATTTGTTTGTTGCTCTTTCCTTCACCTATCAAATCTATCTTTGATTGTTGACATGGTCTCTGCACCAATCATGACCTCTGGTAGTGCATTCCACAGCTGCACAACTATCCATAAACTTTCTCTTCCCCATTGACATGAATGTCTTGTATTTAACTTTCTATCTATGCAACCTTGCTCTAACATATAAATTCTAGCACAAAAAGAGACCATTTGGTCTATCATGTCTGTAGTGGCCTAAAGAGTCCTATCTGCCTAATCCCACTTTCCAGTTCTTGGTCTACAGCCAGTAGATTAATGCTTCAAGTGCACATCCAAAAACTTTACAAATACAGTTCGGATTTCTGCCTGTACTAACTACCCTTTCAGATCGTGAGTTTCAGTCTATTTTCTCCCATTCGAAGTATACTTTTTTAAAAACCAAAATTTATTACCTTGTATTTACCAATTATTGAATTCCACTTGCCTCTTATTAGCCTATTCCATCATCCAAAAGCTATTTATATTTTACCCGCTCAGCAGGTCAATCATTTCCTGAAAAATCCTCACCAAGTTCATGATGGCTCATTATGTTTCTGATTCAAATTAATGTAAAATGAAGCAGGCTATTATTGCAGTTTTCTGCACCCTATTTTCTTTTTCAGAGGCAATGCATGGAGCATTGGCAGGTATGCTAGGTTTATTGTTCTGTCGCACCACCACCTAGAGAAGAACTAAAGCCAAAACTTTGAGGCCATATCAGTTGAGCTCCGAGATAAAAAAGGGGCAGGCATAATGCTAGGACTGTACGATAAACCCTCAAATAGTGGACGGGAGTTAGAAGAACAAATATGTAGTCAGATTTCTGATTGCAAAATCAACAGGGCAGTAGTCTTGGGGACTTTATCCTAATATCACTTAGGATACAAACAGCGAAGAGCACAGAGGGTGCAAAATTCTTGGACTGCATTCAAGTAAACTTTTTTAGCCAACATGTAACAATCCCAACAAGAGGGGCTGCAATTCTAGACTTAATCATAGGAAATTAAACTGAGCAAGTGGATGAAGTCGCAGTGGGGGACCATTTTGAAGTTACTGACCATAATATACTTAGATTTAGCATCATTATGGAAAAGGACAAAGATGGAACAGGAGTAAAAGGTGTTAATTGGGGGAAGACAGATTTTAAAAAGCTGAGAGATGAGCTGGCAGGAGTGGACTGGATACACCTTTAGAAGGAAAAACTGTCAGATCAATGAGAGGTATTCAAAAGTGAGATTCAATGGACAGACTGTAGACATGTCCCCATAAAGAAAAAAGGTAGTACTGTCAAATCTAGAGCCCTAAGATTATCCAGAAGCATACAGGCCAAGATAAAGCTCAAAAAGAAAGCTCACGGTAGTCACAAAAGACTTAAATCTGTAGAAAGCACAGAGGAGTATAGAAAGTACAGGGGTGAAGTAAAAATGGAAATTAGGAAAGCAAAGGTAGGATAGAGAAAACATATTGGTTGATAAAATCCTAAGATGTTTTACAATACATTAAGAGCAAGAGCCTAACTAAAGAAAAGGTGGAGGCCTATCCGAGATGTACGTGGTAACTTATGGCCTGATTCAGAAGACGTGGGCAGAGTTCACAATTACTTTGTCTCTATCTTCAAGGTGAGGGATAATGCAGACATTCCAGTTAAAGAGGAGTGTGAAATATTAGATTTAAGAACCATAGTGAGAGAGGAAGTACCGTCCTTGAAGGTGGATAAATCGGGCCCAGGTGGATTGTATATCCCAGGCTGTTGGAGGAAGCCAGGGAGGAAATAACGGACACTATGAGGATCATTTTCCAATCCTCACTAGCTACAGGCTTATCCCAAGAGTTTGGAAGTCTGCGAATGTTGTACCATTATTTAAAAAGGGTGCAAGGGATAAACCAGGAAAACTTATAGGCCAGTCAATCCGACTTTGGTGGTAGGAAAATTATTAGGAACAACTCTTGGAGACAGAATTAACTGTCATTAGGGAAGATTTGGAAAGATTAGGGATAGTTAGCATGGTTTTATTAGTGGAAGATTGTGTCTTTAAAAATTCTATTAAGTTAATAACAAGGACAATTGGTGAGGGTAGTGCAGTGGATGTTGACTACATGGATTTCGGGAAGACTTTTGCCAAGGTTCCATGTGGCAGACTGGTTAGAAAAGAGGTGACAGGTTGGATCCAAAATTGACTCATTGAAGGGAAATGAAGAGCAATGGTTGATATACGTTTCTGCAAATGGAAATGCAAAATGGTCTCCAGTGGTGTTTCGCAGGCCTCAGTCTTGGGCCCCTTGCTATTTGTTGTTTATATTAATGATTTCGTCTTAGATATGGGAGTCATGATCAGGAAATTTGCCGATGACACAAATTGGCCATGTAGTTGATAGTAAAGTGGATAGCTGTTGACTCCAGAATGACATCAGTGGTATGATTGAGTTGGCAGAGAAGTGGTAAATGGAAAAATGTGAGGTAATGCATTTGGGAAGTGCAACAGAACAAGGAAATACATACTTGGTGAATGGGAAGATATTGAGAGGCGTTGAGGAAGTGAAAGACCTTGGAGTGCATGTCCATAGGTCCTTGAAGGTGACAGGACAGATGGTGAAGAAAGCATATGGAATGCTTTCCTTTATTGAGCAAGGTATTGAATATAAAAACAGGAATGTAATGATTAAACAGTATAAAACGCTGGTTAAGCAAGGGCTGGAATTTTGTGTACAGTTCTGGTCACCACATTATAGGATGGACAAAATTGCTCTGGAGAGAAGGCAGAGGCGATTTACAAGAATGTTGTCAGGCTTGAAAATTTCATCTATGAGGACAGATTGGATAGGCTAGGGTTGTTTTCCCTAGAACAGGGAAGGCTAAGGAATGACCTAATTAATGTGTACAAAATTGAGGAAAAACCTGTTTCCTTTAGCTGAGGGGTCTTAGGCAACATAGATTTAAGGTGATTGGTAGAAGTATCAGAGGGGGCACGAAGAAAAGCCTTTTCACCCAGTGGGTGATGGGCACAAATTCACTGCCTAAGTTGATGGTTGAGGCCAAAACACTCATCTCACTTGAAGGGTATCTGGATTTGCATCTAAAGTGTTATAACCGGCAAGGCTACGGACCTGGTGCAGGAAAGCGGGATTAAAATGAGTGGTTAGTTTTTTTCACCTTTTTTTGGCCAGTGCAGACACAGAATGACCTCTTTCTGCACTGTAACCTTTCTGTGGTTCTACATTAGCCCTGTTCATATTTTTTTTAGTGTAAGCTTAAATCAATTTTCAACGTGTTTCAGTTTAAAGATCTGGTGTTGGATATGACCCCACTTAGAAAACAAATTCAGCCTGAGGATGCAAGTATGCTCCAATAAACCTATAATGGGAAGATATACGTGTTTCTCAAATTCCCAAACTGCACAAGAAGGAACTCAAGTTCCCATTCCAGGGCTTAAGCACAAAAATTAAATTGACCCTTCAGTGCAGTACTGAGAGCATTGCACTGTCGGGGATACCATGCTTGTTGACGTTGAGGGAGAGATTATTGTTGTCGCACCAGTTCACCAGATTCTCTATCTCATTCCCGTACTCTACCTCGTCATTGTTTGAGATCCGACCCACTATGATGGTGTCGTCAGCAAATTGGATGAGTTGTGAAAACAGGGCCCTATCTGCGCCTCAGGAGGATGTAAGCGATCCCATGGAACTATTTTGAAGGAAAGCTGGGGAGTAATACCCGGTGTCTGGCCAATAGTTATCCCTCAATCAACATTGGCAAAAAACAGGTTATCTGGTCCTCATCGCATTCCAGTTTGTGTGCAACCTGGCTGTCACATTTTCTCCATTACAATTTGATTTGATTTATTATTTGATTTGATTTATTATTGTCAAATGTATTAACGAGAGAGTGCAGAATGTAGTGTTACAGTCATAGCTAGGGTGTAGAGAAAGATCAACTTAATGCATGGTAATAAGTCCATTCAAAAGTCTGAGCAGCAGCAGGGAAGAAGCTGTTCTTGAGTTGGTTGGTACGTGATCTCAGACTCTTGTATCTTTTTCCCGACGGAAGAAGGTGGAAGAGAGAATGTCCGGGATGCGTGGGGTCCTTAATTATGCTGGCTGGTTTGTCAAGGCAGTGGGAAGCGTAGACAGAGTCAATGGATGGGAGGCTGTTGCATGATGGATTGGGCTACGTTCACAACCTTTTGTAGTTCCTTGCGGTCTTGGGCAGAGCAGGAGCCATACCAAGCTGTGATACAGCCAGAAAAAATGCTTTCTATGGTGCATCTGTAAAAGTTGGTGAGAGTCGTAGCTGACATGCCAAATTTCCTTTGTCTTCTAAGAAGGTAGAGGCGTGGTGGGCTTTCTTAACTATAGTGTCGGCATGGGGGGACCAAGACAGGTTTTTGGTGATCTGGGCACCTAAAAACTTGAAGCTCTCAACCCTTTCTACTTCGTCCCCACTGATGTAGACGGGAGCATGTTCTCCTTTACGCTTCCTGAAGTCGATGACAATGTCCTTCGTTTTGTTGAGTTGAGGGAGAGGTTATTGTTGCCGCACCAGTTCACCAGATTCTCTATCTCATTCCTGTGCTCTGCCTCATCATTGTTTGAGATCCAACCCACTATGATGGTGTCATCAGCAAACTTGAAAATCGAATTAGAGGGGAATTTGGCCACACAGTCATAGGTGTATAAGGAGTATAGTAGGGGGCTGAGAACACAGTCTTCTGGGGCACCAGTGTGTGAGGATGATCATGGAGGAGGTGTTGTTGCCTATCCTTATTGATTGTGGTCTGAGAGTTAGGAAGTTCGGATCCAGCCGCAGAGGGAGGTGTCGAGGCCTAGGCCACGGAGTTTGGAGATGAATTTCGTGGGAATAATGGTGTTGAAGGCTGAGTTGTAGTCAATAAATAGGAGTCTGACATAGGTGTCCTTGTTATCTAGGTGATCCAGGGTTGAGTGCAGGGCCAGGGAGATGGCGTCTGCTGTAGACCTGTTGCAGCGATAGGCAAACTGTAGTGGATCCAGGTAGTCCGGGAGGCTGGAATTGATTCGTGCTATGACTAGCCTTTCAACGCACTTCATAATGATGGATGTCAGAGCCACCGGCCGATCGTCATTAAGGCACGTTGCTTGGTTTTTCTTAGGTACCTGGATGGTGGTTGTCTTCTTGAAGCAGATATACACCTCAGATTGTTGTAAAGAGAGGTTAAAGATGTCTGCGAGTACTCCCGCCAGCTGATCCGCACAGGATCTGAGTGCTCATCCGGGAACCCTGTTCCCGGGTGCAACAGTGATTTCTAAAGTACTTAATTGTCCATAAAGTGCTTTAAGATGTCCGGTTGTCATGAGAAGTGCTATATAAGTGTATCTCTGCATTTTAGTCAACTAGGAACAAGGAAAAAAAAGCTACTTACCCCAAGTCCACTGTTCATTCCCGGCAGCCAGAATTGCTTTGCCTCAAGCCCTTTGCGTAGAGCACCTGGCTGATATCTTGCCAACTATTTTAAGCTGCCCATTTTAGATTACTGTGATATGTATTTGTACTTTTGCAAGGCTGGTAATTGTATGTAACTGTTAATGGGGTTTTCCGATGAGATAGTAAATATACTCGGGGAAACAAATATCACAGTATATAGGTAAAATTTTATTAAAAACTAGTGATCAATGGGAGAGATTATTGACTATGATCTCAGATACAGAATGCCTGGACCCCTCGAATAAGCTCTGATGTTATTCGTAAAAATCAAGACAGCTATACATTTTCTTAATCTAATTCTCTGCCTGACATTAGTATAAAAATAATTTCATTTAATGTTAATACATCAATATAAATCGCTGTCAGACAATCCAGCCAATTGCTCAGTACTTTCCAGCATACAATGGTTTCTTATTTGTCAGTTACTAACCGGATGTTAATCCCACTCTAGTTTGATTAGATATGGCAACCATTACTATAATGGCCAACGTGGAGGTTTCCCACCGGCTCACTGCCAAGATTGACTAGACATCTGTCCTCGTTTCTGAGGTTGTGTCTAATGTGTCTGGGCTGCGAACCAACTTTCATTAAAGATTCAAAATGTGCTCCCTTACAATGATCTCCCAGATAGAGCAATACTAGTTAGGGTTTCCCTGGCAGTGGTTCTTAAACTTTTCAACTCTTTCCATTAGGGGTGACACTTGTCATGAGATGGTCAGGTGGGAGGCGATACAGTGGCACAGTCATTAGCACTGTTGCCTCACAGCGCTAGGGACCCGGGTTCAATTCTGTGGAGTTTGCGCATTCTCCCAGTTCTGGTTGCCACACTACCGGAAGGACGTGGAGGCTTTAGAGAGAGAGTACAGAGGTGGTTTACCAGGATGTTGCCTGGTATGGAAGGGCTTAGTTATGAGGAGAGATTGGGTAAACTGGGGTTGTTCTCACTGGAAAAACGGAGGATGAGGGGTGACCTAATAGAGGTGTATAAAATTATGAAAGGCATAGATAGGGTGAACGCTGGGAAGCTTTTTCCCCAGGTCGGTGGTGACGTTCACGAGGGGTCATAGGTTCAAGGTGATGGGGGGGGGGGAGAGGTTTAACACGGATATCAGAAGGACGTATTTTACGCAGAGGGTGGTGGGGGCCGGGAATGCGCTGCCGGGCAAGATGGTGGAGGCGGACACACTGGGAACGTTTAAGACTTATCTAGATAGCCACATGAACGGAGTGGGAATGGAGGGATACAAAAGAATGGTCTAGTTTGGACCAGAGAGCGGCGCGGGCTTGGAGAGCCGAAGGGCCTGTTCCTGTGCTGTTTTGTTCTTTGTTCCCTGTGTCTGCGTGGGTTGCCTCCAGGTGTTCCGGTTTCCTCCCACAGTCCAAAGAT
Source organism: Mustelus asterias (assembly GCF_964213995.1). NCBI lineage: Eukaryota > Metazoa > Chordata > Chondrichthyes > Carcharhiniformes > Triakidae > Mustelus > Mustelus asterias. Next base: position 49,675,284 of record NC_135817.1, read on the forward strand.
GTATGGGTTAGGTTGACCCTAGTGTCAAGGGGATTAGCAGGGTAAGTATGTGGGGTTACGGGAACAGGGCCTGGGTGGGATTGTGGTCGGTGCAGACTCGAAGGACCAAATGGCCACCTTCTGTACTGTAGGGATTCTGTGATTACACTTTTCTGTACCTTGCATTGACGGAAAATGTTCAATCACAGTAAAATACTTGAAATGCATTTAAAGTATCAACTTATTTGTCTTAAAATCATAGTTACTTGCTTTAAATCTCTTACTGCATTAATATGAGTATATCATCATTCCTCTACCTACTATTGGCTTTGTTGGTGTCTGTATTCTGTCTAAACTAAGAGAAATTTAAAAATAATCACTCAGTTATAGTTTTGCATTTTATTGTAAATGTTATGGAAACATTTTAAGTCATGCAATTTATTTACCAGGAACAACATTAATTTTTTGATGGGCTCTTGGTGGCCAAACTTAGAAGATCTTTATGAGGCTAATGTACCAGTGTATCGGTTTATTCAACGCCCTGGAGATCTCGTATGGATAAATGCTGGTACAGTGCACTGGGTTCAGGCCATTGGGTGGTGCAACAACATTGCTTGGAATGTCGGTCCCCTCACAGGTACTATAATTGTATTAACCAAACTAGTACATAGCATTCATACCTTTACAGCTATTTAGATCAGTTACAGGATTAAATCATTTTGGTAACAAAAAATATTATCTATAAGAAAGAAAAGAAATAAAGTATTGTAGAAGCATTTTTTAAATGGCTTATATGTAACAATTTATGTATTTACGTTCTTAATTATGACATGGAGTGTTTGGGCAATTTATGCAATAAAGTCTCCACCTGTGTTAAGGGCTCAAATTGCTTGCAAGGATAATCTGCTATATGTGGAAAACTTAGATTTTTGAAGTAAAAAACTAATGATGTACTCCACAGCAAATCAATATAAACTGGCAGTGGAACGATATGAATGGAATAAGCTACAGAGCGTGAAGTCTATTGTTCCCATGATTCATCTGTCCTGGAATATGGCACGTAACATCAAGGTGTCTGATCCCAAACTTTTTGAAATGATCAAGTAAGTGTTAAATCAATAGTGGGCGTATTATATAATTTTCAAAATGTCAGGTATTGTGACTTTTGGCAAGGAAGTCTGAAGTATCTAACGTGTTCATAAATGGAAACTATGAAAATGTTTAGTTACATCATGATTGGATCATGTTTCCTTGTCTGAACGAGGGATGTTTAAAACCAGTTTTGATTTGTACCTTTTTGATCTAGAGTTTCCTCCAATAGATTGAAACTACTTAGCCCCCCACAATGACACTTTTAAAGTTTATTTATTAGTGTCAGAAGTAGGCTTACATTAACACTGCAATGAAGTTACTGTGAAAATCCCCTAGTCGCCACACTCCGGTACCTGTTCGGGTACAGTGAGGGAGAATTTAGCACCTAACCAGCACGACTTTCGGACTGTGGGAGGAAACCCAAGCACCCGGAGGAAACCCACGCAGACACGGGGAGAACGTGCAGATTCTACTCCGACAGTGATCCAAGCCGGGAATCGAACCCCAGTCCCTGGCGCTGTGAGGCAGCGGTGCTAACCACTGTCACTGTGCCGCCCATTTGAGTCTTGGTCCTCTTTAGATATTTTGTGGACGTGTTTTTTAAAACTTGTGATCCAATATTTTGTTCAGTTTGTATGAAAAACAAATACAAGTTAAGAACTTTTTGCTTCTTTTCTACTCCACAAACATTCAATGTCAAGGGTGCTTGAAAAATTATGCTCTTTGGTAGGTCATTCTTGACATCTAGTAAATTGGCCACAAACAAATATTAGAAGGCTACTTTATTTTGCAAAGTAAGTGAAACTGAGGTTGTATTGATCATCTTCCTGAAGTTAGCATCTTGATACTGTTCTGAAAAATAAATCATTAAGCCAAATGATAAATAATTTGCATAGGCCCATCTTAACATTGGTTCATTTTTATGTAAACCTTGCAATTCCTTTTTTTAAAATTAGGTATTTAAGATCATTTTTTAACTGTCTGAAAGTGGCATGAGTGACTATGACTGTCATTATTGATTATGAAATTGTATATTGCATGATGCATTATCTTGTATCCCTTTTATGGTTCAGTATCAGATTTTGTTTTAGGATGCTTTTAGGACTTTTTATTATGTTAAAGGTGTTATATAAAAGTTGTTTGAGATGCATTCGGACAACCTGAATTTAGTTTGAGCTGACAATAGAGAATTATTCTTAAGATTAAGAGGTTGGATGGTATAGAACAAAAGTAAACTATCACACTTGTGCAATGGCTGTGTATTTTTGCAATGAGTACCAGACACGAGTCGAGAGAACTTTACATGTAGTGTGATATCGTTCCCTGAGAGTGCTTGATACTGGCACTAGATTCCCAGTAAGAAGTCTCACAACACCAGGTTAAAGTCCAACAGGTTTATTTGGTAGCAAATACCATAAGCTTTTGGAGCAATGCTCCTTCGTCAGATGGAGTGGTCTCTGTTCTCAAACAGGGCACAGATACAGAAATCAAGTTACAAATCTGTAACTTGATTTCTGTGTCTGTGCCCTGTTTGAGAACAGAGACCACTCCATCTGACGAAGGAGCATTGCTCCGAAAGCTTATGGTATTTGCTACCAAATAAACCTGTTGGACTTTAACCTGGTGTTGTGAGACTTCTTACTGTGCTTACCCCAGTCCAACGCCGGCATCTCCACATCATGACTAGATTCCCAGCCACACATTGAACATGAAAATTGTAAAACAAACCTCCATTGTATGCAAGCTTAATTTGACCTCATTTCTTAACACATTATTTTGAGCATGTATGTATGAAATGGTTAGGTCAGATCTTCAAATCAGCGGTAGTGCTGTGCACATTGCCACTGACAGAGATCGCTGCATGCTTCTCCTCGTGGCTAGAGAAGTGGTGGGATAAAAGTGGGTAGTCAGACCGAGTGTGACGGCTGGTCGTGGGGGTTGCTGTGGTGAGTTGGGTTGGGTTGTGCTGAGTTCAGTGTAAGAGACACTGACAGAGTGCCCTGGACGACACAAACCAGCCCATTGGAAGTTTAAAGTTCACAGGCAGTTACAGTACATGTCAGGATTTCCTCAAGAGTCCTGGCATGCACCAGCAACTTAAATTTAGTGTGTGGTTGCTTCTGATATCAGAAGATCTGGCTTATTATTTATTTCTAGTTAGCCTTTTTAATTTTGATTGTAAAACAACTGATTTAATTATGCTTTTTAGTTTCCTGATGGCCAGTGGTCTAAGCTAATTTGAAAGTGTGAATTTTCTAGTCAACCTACTATCAACACTTCTTCGTTTCCTATCTTATATAATTAGCCTGAATCCCAGTCTTGCCCACCATTCTCTCATGACCCCAGATGTGGGATTGGTGGCCATGGTTGAATCATTAAATGGATTACTGAACAAAGGGAAAATGTCAGCAGGTAAGAAAATAGTCAATGGGGCCACCTTGAGTTGTACTGTACCTCTTAAGCTGTGGAGGCCATAAAGATATTTGATGCCTGCCTATCCTTTTGGAGCCTCCTGTCAAGGTATGAGAGGATTATCTGAAGATAAAAGATAGGTATGGGAAAGGTCATTTTTGCTAAAATTAAAAACCTCTATTTCTTTTTTTAGGTACTGCCTGCTGAGAACCCTCAAGCAATGCCAGATGTTAAGGGAAGCGCTCATTAGCACAAGCAAAGAAATTGTATGGCATGGCCGTACGAAGGAGGAACCTGCACACTACTGCAGCATTTGCGAGGTCAGTAAACTTAAACTTTCTGAGGATAATGGTAACTTGAGTTAAAAGGAATCTAGTGAATTTTCATGGATCTTCAATTATTATTGATCATATTCTAAGTTCTATTCTATTTTACTTTGCTTCTCCATCTCCCATGCCCATCAACAAAAGTGTATTTAATCTTTGTGAAGCTGACTGTAAATGAATGTCTTTATATGAAATGATAAACTTAGTCACACTTCTACAATTTCTGAGTATCCAATCAAGATTGTATTTAATTGGGAAGCTCACTGAAATTGGAACATAATGGCACAAATTCAACTTGTTGGGAATAAGGTTTTAAATGGTTCATTAGTCATAAAATACTATTCAATTTTAAACTTGATAGGATTAGTGACAACTACAAAATCTGGATTCCAATTCGAACACAGTACTCCAAAATTGTTTCAATTTTTATTATTTATCTTAGATGTGGGCACCAAAACAACATAATGTCTGATCATTTAAAATCATTTTGCTTATTAAAGTGAGTGCAAGTGCTGGATAATGGACTCCCATACGTTTGTCACTTATGCTTAGGCAAACTGCAGAAAGATATGGAATAACTCTCCTTTTATTCACTCACAACAGTGTGCTTTAGCCCAACCCCCAAATTAATGAGTTTTGCAGTTTCCCAGGGCAGAGAAATTTAATTCCTAAAACAAAGAAATAGATATTTTACATTTATAAAGTACCTCTCCTAACTCCAGCACATCCCAAAGCACTTTACAGTCAAGTGATTTCTTAATAAAATCACTATTTGTAATATTGGGAAACACAAGTCACTTTTTGCACAGCAAGGACCCGCAAGTGGTAATGAGGTAAATTATCAGTTAATCTGTTTTGGTCATTGTTAAATGAAGGATAAATGTTAGCTCATGCCTAAAAAATACATGAGAACAAGAATTGGTAAGCGCAAAAAGACGAAGATCCACTTGATTCACCTCCTCCATTTTAGCAGTCACCTGGTAGAATAATGGGGTTGTTGATTAATAATGGCAATTGATCTGTATCAGTTAGTCGAAGTGCAGTGAAGGTTCACCAGACTGGCTCCTGGAATAAGGAGATTGTCCCTTGAGAAGAGCTTAAACAGATTGGTTTTATAGTCCCGAGAGTTCGGAAGAATGTGAGCCAATCTTATTGAAACATATTAAATTCTTCAGGGACTTGATGGGTTGATGCTAAGAAAGTAAGTGTTTTTCCCGCATGGGGAAGTTGGGATACAGCACCACGGTCTCAGAACAAGACTGAGATGAAGATTTAGGACTGAGATTAAGAGAAATTTCTTCACGCCAAAGGTTGTGAATCTTTGGAATTTTCCACTCCGGGTAGCTGTGGATGTTCAATACATTCAATACAAAATTTGATTGATTTTTGAGTGGTAAGGGAACTAAGTGATATACAAGTAGTGTGGAAAAATAGAGTTGAAGTAGATGATCAGCAGCGATTGTATTCAATTGGAGAGTGAGTTTGAAGGATCTAATGGCCTGCTCCAGCACGTGTTCCTTAGTTGATTCAGACGTGGAAAACTTTAGGATCCAGATAAGGGAATGTGGTGGAGTATTTGAAATGTTGCTGGACTAGTAATCCAGAGGCCAGCGTAATGTTCTGGGCACCCGGATTTGAATTCCACCATAGCAAATGGTGAAATTTGAATTCAATAAAATTCTGGAAATAAAAGTCTAATGATAACCATGGAAACTCATCTGACTCACTAATGCCCTTTGTTCTAGATCTCCGGGAAGGAAATCTGTCATCCTTACCCAAAGTGACCGACATGTGAATGACTCTTAAATGCTCTCTGAAATGGCTGAGCAAGCCTCTGAGTTCAAAGGCAATTAGGGATGGGCAACAAATATTGACCAAACTGGTGACACCCAAATAACAAATGTCCAATGTCACCTTTTTCATTGCAAGCGTATTACACTAATGATCCATTTCAAATTGCACATACAGTATCTCAGTGTTGTTTTCTAAATCTACTTAATTTGCAAGAATCAGACCCTGCTGCTAATTGTTCCCTCAGGAGCCCTGTTTCATATATTCATTACTCACTAATTAGGATGTTTTCAGCAAGTTAGTTTTGAATTGAAAACCTTTATATTGAGGACTGTGATCTCTGCTTCTGTTTCTTTATTTGTTAATGTGACATAGGCATCTCTGGCAAGGCCAGACGTTACTACCCATCCCTAATTGCCCTGTTGAGCTGCAGTCTGTATGATGTATGTATTTTAGTTCGGGCGTTCCAAGATCTTAACTCCGCACCAATGGAGGAATGGCAATATATTTCCAATTCATGATCATGTGTAACTTGAAAGGAAATTTACAAGTGGTGATGTTCCCATGTAGCTGCTACCCTTGTCCTTCTAGGTGGTAGAGTTCAAGGGCTTGAAAGGTGCTGTCAAAGAAGCCTTGTTGGGTTGCTGCAGTGTACCTTGTAAATTGTACATGTTGCAGTAACGATGTGCTAGTTGTGCTGGGATTGAAAGTTGAAGGTAGTGGAAAACAGGGTAATAATCAAATGGCTGCTTTATTCTAGATGATGTTGAGCTTTTTGAATGTATTGTTAATGCTGCCCTCACCCAGGCAAGTGGGGAGTACACCTTTGTAGATAATAAACGGGCTTTCTGGAGTAAGGAAGTGAATTATCACCGCAGAATTCCCAGCCTGTAATCAGCTCTTGTAATGAAGATATTGTTATAGAACATTACAGCGCAGTACAGGCCCTTCGGCCCTCGACGTTGCGCCGACCAGTGGTACCAATCTAAAGCCCCTCTAATCTACACTATTCCAATATCATCCATATGTTTATCCAATAACCACTTGAACGCTCTCAACGTTGACAAGTCAACCACTGCTGCAGGCAGGGCATTCCACGCCCTTACTACTCTGAGTAAAGAACCTACCTCTAACATCTGTCCTATATCTCTCACCCCTCAATTTAAAGCTATGTCCCTTCGTGCTAGTTATGATTGATCCAAGTTAGTTTCTGATCAATGGTGACCTACAGGATATTGATGGTGGGGGATTCAATGGTGGTAATGCAGTTGAGTGTGAAAGTTGAGGTGGTTTGATATTCTCTCCCTCTTCTTTCTCTCTCTCTCCCTGTCTCGTTGGAGATAGTTATTGACTGGCACTTGTGTGGCATGAATGTTTTTGCCATTTAACAGCTTGAGCCTGAATGTTGTCTAGATCATGCTGCACGAGTACTGATTGATGATGAATTGTGAATGGAGCTAAACACTGCAATTATTGATGATGATCTCCACTTCTGGTCTTATGTTAGAAGTAAGGTCATTGATGAAATAACAGAGTGTTTGGGCCTAGGACAATGCCTGAGGAATTCCTGCAGTGATGTCCTGGGGTTAAGATAACCAGCTTCCAATAACTACAACCATCTTGCTTTGTGTCAGCTATGAGTGGTAGGTCTGTGGAATTCATTGCCACAGAGGGCTGTGGAGGCCGAGACGTTAAGCGTCTTCAAGACAGAAATTGATAAATTCTTGATTTCTCGAGGAATTAAGGGCTATGGGGAGAGAGCGGGTAAATGGAGTTGAAATCAACCATGATTGAATGGTGGAGTGGACTCGATGGGCCGAATGGCCTTACTTCCGCTCCTATGTCTTATGGTCTTATGATTCCAGCAAGTGGAGAGTTCTGCTCTATATTCCCATTGAATTCAGTTTTGCTAGGGCTCCTTGATCCTACATTCAGTCAAATGTTGTGATAATGCCAAGGGCAATCAATGCTATCTCATCTCTGTAATGCAGCAATTTGTGTCTGTCTACAGCAGGTAGACTGATAATGACACGGGCGAGTAGACTTTTTCTAGCTGTGTCCTTCAAAATTCAGCCAACTTGTCTCATAGTGATGCCACTGATCCACTCTTAGTGATGAAACATTGAAATTCCTTAGCCAGATTCTAGTCTTGCCATCCTCCGTACTTCTTCCAAGTGGTGTCCATCATGTGTTATGATCGCCGCAGAGACAATTAACGTTTAAAGAGAAATTTGAACACCCAGTGATTAACTGAAAGAAATTAGGTCACACGATGGCATGTTTTTAAACAAAAACAGCTTTATTGTATACAAAAATTAAACAAAGCAGGTACCACTAACTTTACACTATAGTTTATAAAGACTTATGCTGTGAACTCAGTTGTACTAGTTACTTCCCTGCAAGAGTTTCCTTATCTTAGTAAATCTTAATGGTTCACACACTTTTACCTCAGACCAGCCCAAGGTTACGCCACAGGTCCCTGGAAGTCAATTTGACACCACCTCCGTGTCTTTGCTATTCTCCAATATACAAGATTTATGGGGATCCTTCCATTAACTGCTGACTAAACGATACACCAAATTCTCTTCTAAACCTCATGACCGTGGACTCTTTAGCTCTTTGTCTTGGCTTAGGACATACATAGACTGCTTTTTCCCAATCTGCAACCACATCTTTTGCACAGCTCTATCCAGGCTAACTTTGTTAGTCCAGCTGACTGCTTTCTGTCACAAGGCTTAACTGCCAGTTACTGAGAGACCACTATAGATTTCTTCATCTAGCTTCACTCTAGGCAACTCTCCTAGATTCCTTTATCCTCATGAATTCCATACTGAGCATTAGCCTCACCTGCATTCTGCACAGTGGAAGATAGCGTTAGTATTTCATTTATTTAAATTAAAGCACATAAGATTGGGGGTAATGTATTGAGATGGATAGAAAACTGGTTGGCAGTCAGGAAACAAAGAGTGGGAATAAATGGGTCTTTTTCCAAGTGGCAGGCAGTGACTAATGGGGTACCGCAGGGATCAGTGCTAGGATCCTAGCTATTCACAATGTGGATACATTATTTAGAGGCAGGAACCAAATATAATATGATTTGCAGATGGCACAAAGCTGGGTGGGAGGGTGAGCTATGAGGAGGATGCAGAGATGCTTCAGTGTGATTTAGACAAGTTGAGTGAGTGGGCAAATACATGGCAAATGCAGTAGAATGTGGATAAATGTGAGATTATCCCCTTTCAGGAAGGGAAATTATTATCTGAATGGGCAAGGGGAATGTGCAACGAGACCTGATTCCTGGGATGGCGAGACTGATGTACGAGGAGAGGTTGAGTCAGTTGGGAGTTCAGAAGAATGAGGGGGGGATCTGATAGAAACCTATAAAATTCTAACAGGACTAGACAGGGTAGATGCACGTAGAATCTTCCCGATGGCAGGTGAGTCCAGAACCAGGGATCACAATTTTATGATACAGGGTAAACCATTTAGGACTGAGATGAGGAGAAATTTTTTCATCCAGAGAGTGCTGACCCTGTGGAATTCGTTATCACAGAAAGCAGATGAGGCCAAAACCTTCTTTTCAAGAAGGAGTTAGATATAGCTCTTGGGACTAAAGGGATCAAAGGATATGGTGGAAAAGCTTACTGAGGTTACTGAGTTGGATGATCAGCCATGAATATAATGAATGGTGGAACAGGCTTGAAGGGCCAAATGGCCTACTATTTTCTATGTTTCTCTGGTTGACTTGGTGCTGAGGTGAGCAATCAGCTGCAAACAGAGAAGAGAACAGTCTCTGGAGCTTGTGGCTTGAATACAGAGCTTTCAGGGGTCAGGTTGTGGCCTGCAGGCCAGGGGTTGGACAAACCTTTACTAAAGCATTGTCGCAAAACTTGGTGGGGTGATGGGGCAGCATTACATGAACACATGGAAATGATTAAAATCCAGTAATCTTGAAAGAAATTATGACATAAAATTGTTGCAGGAAAACAAATGCTGTAATAACGTATTGTAATATTTATTTCTGTGCAACAGGTGGAAGTTTTTGATCTGCTTTTTGTCACTAATGAAAGTAACTCACGGAAGACCTATGTAGTGCATTGCCAGGACTGTGCTCGTAAGGCCAGTGGAGACCTTGACAATTTTGTAGTGCTGGAACAATACAAAATGGAGGACCTGATGCAAATCTATGACCAGTTCACATTAGTAAGTTTGGTCATTACAATGGGCAATATCTTGTTATAACTGTAAATATTAGAAAGTTCTTTAGTGGTTCTCGAATTCTTATTAATAACTCGGTCTCTGACCGATCAGACAGAAACCAGTTTCAATCCTTGATCCGTGCTAATTTAATTGATCACATTGGGAGTAGAACAATTGACCATGCTGCCCTGATGACAGGCAAGAAAAAGAAACCAGGATTTTTGCTTCTGATCTTTGTACAGTTACCTCTATGGTTGTTGCATGTGGGTGAACACTGATACAGATCACATTAAGCACAGCTGTGGCATCTTCCACAGTTGAATGGCCTGCTGACATGACTGTTGAAGATGATTAGAATAAAAAACACTGGATCAAGGTACTGGAACCTGACTAGCATCTTTGGAGTTGTGCCCAGTCTGGGAGTCGACGCTTAATTAAAGAAAACAGAATATAAAACAGAAAAAAGTGCAAAATTCTACAGCAGCTGAAGAATCTTAGCAACTTTAGTGCTAATTAACATATATATACTTTGTATTTACAAACAGGAAAATAAAGGAAATTGAATACACAAAAATGGAGAGAGGACTACTAACTTGCTATAATTTCTTCCTTTGTCAACTTTCTGCAGTTTCACCATCCTTGTTAGTCAGTAATCCAATGCTTGAACTATGTTTGCACTGCTACTTCACTCAAGTTGCCATTTTCCATAAGTTTTGACCGTGACTGGACAGCATTGTGTTATGAAATTGCAGCCATGCCAGGTCCTATCCTCACTGGCATTCTTGTACCCTTCCAGCAGGGATTGTTGGATAATAGCTGGCCTCAAAATTACAGTGACTTCCCTTCCCTGGTTCCCAATACCCTGCCACGTGGGGTGCGGAGCCTGACTCAGTGGGTCTGGCAACGTCTGTGGAGAAAGAAGAATTAATGTTTCAAGCCCATATGACTTCAGAAATTCACTTGCCTTGGATCAGGAAAGTACTATTGCTTTATGGATCAGCTATAAATAGGTTGTTCTAATTTATAATCTTTCTGTTGCAGGCCCCTCCTCTGCCTTCATCCTCATCTTGACACATATTGTTTTATGGACAACTAGTGAAACATCTTTGCTGTTCAGGATGTGACATCAACTTCCACTGTGTTACACCACTGAGCTTTGGCTATCCCATGTGGCTGCTGACTGAAAACTGTGTGTCTATGCAACCTTCCAAGTGCGGAGTGTCAACAATACTGGATAGGAGTGGAGCTACTTCTTTTCCAGGATAAATGAATTCAAGTAAAGCTGTTTTAGCTGTACCTATAAATAACTTTTCATATTTTGTATATATCAGAGAAAAACTGGCAACATCACACAAAGACTACTGACTTGAAGACATTCTTTTTTTGTATTACTCTGTCTTGGGCTGATGAATTGGTTTCATCATCTTTTTTCATTCAGATTTTTCCCTTTAAAAGTACTAGCTTAGCTGGTCATTTTTGTATGGTAGTTAGGAATTTTAAGTCTCTCTTGAGGGCAACATCTATTAAGAAAATTTTGTAATGTGAAAAGTTAGATGAGAGAGAATTTTTTTTACTGCTTTTATGTTCATCTGTCTTGTTATTTTGAAACCATGATGTTTAAATTTGTTCTGGTTTCCTAGTTAAACTAAACAGCCAAGTCACAGATAAATGGGTTGCACATAGACTAAGGAATAAACTTAAGATTTGTGATTTTTTTTTTGTTTTGTTTCTAATCTTGATGTAAATTTACACTATTTATAAATGCATATTTATTCCTTGAAAATATTTGTGGATGGAATGCTGTTATTTTTTCCCAGAATACCTGCCATTAAAATTTTACGGAGTTCTGTCATTTCAAACACTACTCCTAATACGTTTTCTATGTATGAAATAAAAACTGTTGAGCATTGTAATCTTTGAAACATTTAACAATTTATATTCAGGGAAGATTTTTTCAGAAGTAAATTGCATATGTTAGTTTATGTATCTCAATTCAATATTGCATGACTAAAACTCAGGGCAAGCTTTCCTTTGTTATCATAAATGTTATGCATTAGCATCTGAAAAGTATAGTGTGCTTCTCCCAGTATTACCCACTGCCAGTTGAAACCATGTGCTTCATTAAGGGAGCCATTGTGTTTCGGGTTATAAAATTCCTATGCTTACAAATGACTTCAGAGTAATTTTAAAACAAAAAAGGTTTTATTTAATTAGAGACATAGTAATGTAAAGTTTATTTATCTTTAGAGTTGTCTTGGTACCATAAGCATTACAGATCACTGTTACACCAGAGCCTGTTGTCCTGTGCACTAATGGCTCTAAAAGTGAACTACAAGTTTGTTATATTTCTATGATTGAGCTGTATTGGAGGCTGGTTTGTGATTGTTTTTTGCCCCGTTATAGTGGGAAGTGTTCAAAAATACAGATGTTGCAACTTTGAGTAGTTTGTTTTTAAAACTGTGATCACTTTGTCAAAATATTTATTCACCTGATCAAGTAAGATTTTATGCAAAGTAATTGGTTTGACCGTTAAAAGGCACAAATGTGCACTAACATTTTGTGATTTAAATCTGTTAAGAAACTCTTACTTGATTTTGGGAGAAATAAATTACAAGGCTAATGAACATACAGCATAGGTATAGACTGACAGTTGGCTGGAATAAAGCCTCCATGTTAACTCCTCCTTGTTTGACGTTCCACTAACTTCTGGTGCTTCAGGTCATTGGTCCAAGCTGGAGTAGAGAAATTTTGCTTCTGAATAGTATCATATGCAAGAAAGGGGGACAAGAGAAACAAATGTTTTGGGATTGGTGAAGAAAAATATGATAACAGAAAAACTGAAGTATAAGATGACTTTGACAAAAAGAATAATGTACAAAATTTCTGAGTCAAAAGGATTTCAGTTCTGGCTCCTGGGTTTGAATCCAGGATGAAATTAAAATTTTCTGCATCAATGTTACAGAATGGAATAATTTCTAATTTTTGGCAATCCCAGATCATGTGTAGACATCGTGAGGTGGAGACATATCTCGGGCCTCTTTAATGACCCTACTTTTAGCACCTTTTCTATTTTGCATGGAGTTTTTGTTAGCATATCCCAAACCATTTGTTCTTGTTGCTTTTGATGTAGTTTGCTAATATGCACTACTGTGGGCAATTCTGTTCTGCAGCCCCCTGCTAATTAAGGACTAGGTTGGGCATGCTCAAAGGGTGTCTTGTCTCATCTATTCAAACCCAGACCCATAAATGAAAAGGTAATATCCTTGTAAAACTTGTGTTCTGCTATTCAGGCCGATATGCTGGAAATTATTCAAACACTGTTGTTCGTAAACAACCTCTATAATTTTGTGAAGAAATTTTTAAGATGGTACCTCAATCAGGTTATCAACTTTTGGGAAGTAGTTTGCAGATGGCTGGTGTGAGACTAAGCCACCCACAGAAATAAGCCAAGTTCTTTATTCAAGCTATTTATGGCACTGTAACTTTATATAGGTCTTTTAAAGCCTAGGAAAATCTATTGCAACATGCTATTAATCGTGAATTGAGCCGAGCCAAACCCAGGCTATTTACAGAGCATTGCATATGAAACAGTTTGGGAAGAGTGTTTGAATTTTGTTGCATGATTAACAATGGGTACCAGTTACCACTGTTGACATAAAACAAGAGCAGTAATCTCAGTATACATGCAGCGGAGGACATAATATAACAGGACAGGGGCTGTATGAGAAACAAAGTCAGTTGGCGGTGTCCATCTGAAATACAGGCCCCTGAGTTTTTATTAGGGCAGGTTGATGGAGGGTGCCTCCAGACTTGAAAAAATATTCACAGCATTTGTCTGTCGGACTAATTTTCCGATCAAGAAACTAATGTAATGTGCACCTGTATCCACTGAGTACAATGACATACACAAAAGGCAAATGTTTTTCAGATACTGTACTATTTTTTGCCAGACAATGCCTGCGGATCCACGATTATTTTTTCCCATCTTTCATTTCGTGGTACAGCTGCTTGCTGCTGCAGCCACATTTGTTAAATCATTAGATAGATAAGTTTTGTGGCTACAAATCTAATTCTGGCTATTTAATTTTCAAAATTTGCAGAGGACACAAAGCTTGGAAGTGAATGAACTTTGAGTAGTTTTAAACTTCAAGAGGACATACATAGGTTGATGGAATGGGCAGATAAGTGGCAGGTGAAATGTAATGAGAAGTGTGAAGTAGGAAGAATAAGGAAAGACAATATAAAATCAAGAATACAATTTTGGAAATGGTGCAGCTGCAGAGGGACACTAGGGGTATGTGGGGCTGTTCTTTTTAGAGAAGGCTGAGAGGTGACCTGATAGAGGTGCAAAAGCATGCGGGGTGTGGTTAGAATAGATAGGGAGGCACTATTTGTATTGGAAGAAGGGTCTTGAACCAGAGAACATCACTTTAAGGTGAATGGCAAAAGAACCGATGGGGACACCAGGTAAAACATTTCTTATACTGTGTGTGGTTAGGATCTGGAATGGATGACTGGAGTATGTGGTGCTGGTAGATTCAGTCATGACTTTCAAAAGGAACTGAATAATTGAAAGGAAAATATTGTAGGGCTACGGGTAATGGGCAGAGGAGTGGGATGAACTAAATGGCTCTTGCAAAGAGCATGCTGGGCCTGCAGGCCTTATGGCACCTCCTGTGCTGTAACTGTTCTATGATTCTACAATTGTTAGATGATTGGTTACTGTTTTGCACCCATTCAGTTTAGAGATGAATAGTGGTAAAACATTAATGTTTAAAAAGTGTTACCTATTCAAGTAAGAGTAAGACATAATAGCATCCACTTTGACACTAATGACCCTGTATTCAAATTATACTTGAACTTGAATATCTAGAAACATTACATTTTCCAGTCCTGAATACAGCTATTTAGCCCAGTAGCTTGAAATGAACCAAAGCAGATAATTGCTGTTTAAATGAAAGGCAAATCTGTTGTCTCTTCCCTTGCACGTTTATTTTAAATTTCCCAAACATCCACTTTTCTTTTAAAAGCTGTTGTGAATTCTGTTTTCACCACTCACTATGCCTGGTAACTTTCCAGGCAAATTCCTTCTAACAATTGTTTCTTTTTAAATCCTCCTAATGTTTCTTTTGATTTAGTCCTCTAGTTACCACTTAACTTAATTACTGGTTACCAACCAGTAGAAACAGTCTATTTTCGAATTTATCTTACCAAAACTTGAACACCTCTTTTAGATCTTCTCTCAATCTCTTCTGTAGTGAATAAATAATTTTTCTGGTCTCTTACAATTTGGTTTCATCTGGTGTTGATGATTCTCTAGAAAGATGATCATTTTGCATGAACTTCTTAAGGGCGACTAAGGATAGGCATTAAATGTTGGCCAGCCAGCGATGCCCATGTCCCATGATTGAATAAAAGCTGTGAATTCATAAGTGTGTTTGTACAAGTAGCAAACTACTTGATAGAAGAAATATACATTTATCCATTAAGTTAAGATAGATACAAACTGAAGATTTAGCCAGATACTAATAGCCCATTGAAATTTTCAGAATTTATTAACTTGGGTATTTCAACCAGTCATTTGATTGGGGATATTCATTGACCAGTCAGTATATTTACAAATATATTTAACCTAATGCCTACAAATTACTTTTATAGGTTTATACTAAGCCCTGCAACACAGGGTTAGGAACTTCATATGTTTGAAATCCAAACCAACATCGCAATATTATAATCTTCAAATATATACATTTCCTACCTGGACTGAAGACATGCTTGGAACACTAGATGCTGTCCCTGTTGATCTACATGCTTACTACAGATATGGGTACAAAACCTCGAACTTCGAATCAATTGCTTGTTCAGCGTAACATTGTTCAGTATCACTATTTATTGTAGTCCAAATCAGCAGACTTGCATCCTGTGGGAATATGAAGCTCAGCTTTGGGTAAAGGATCAAACATCATGGAACTGATTTTACAAGGGTTTTTTATTCTTTTCTGTTGACACAGTAACATGTATTACTGATCAATATGTTGTGCCACCTTAGATTATATACATTTGCATACTTTTTCAGAGTTCTCAATTTCCTAATGTTGCTCAGCATTAAAGTTTGATGCATCTCTGAAGTAGCTTACGACATTTTGCAATGTTAAAACTGCTATATAAATACATGTTAAATTTAATTACAA
Source organism: Mustelus asterias (assembly GCF_964213995.1). Taxonomy (NCBI): domain Eukaryota; kingdom Metazoa; phylum Chordata; class Chondrichthyes; order Carcharhiniformes; family Triakidae; genus Mustelus; species Mustelus asterias. The sequence continues at coordinate 49,691,275 of NC_135817.1, forward strand.
GACTGATGCAAATAAACGGTAGTTCTCTCATTTTGGTTATACACACAGTGGCGCAGCCCCATAGCGCGGTAGAGTCTGAATCACTGAATGGTATCAAAAAGGAGATGGACATATTTCTAATAAAAATGGATTAAGGGACATGAGGAACAGGTGGGGAGGTGGCTTTGAGATCAGTCATGATTTGATTGAATGGCAGAGCAGGCTTGAAGGGCCTGAACTTGCGTACTTCTGCTCCAAATTCCTATGTTTTTAAAAACATTCTTCCCAATCAGCTCTGGGTTTTCATATCCATTTGCTGATATGAAATGCTGATCACACTTTATTCTGAAATTCTAACCTGAATTTCCCAAATTTTACTTTCAGCAGTTTTAGGTTCTGCCCCTTGTTCATAACTTATACTGTTGTAATATTTTGATTTTTATACATGATTCCCATTCCATGTTTTTGAAGCTTTTCAAGTGTTTACTAGTGATGTCATCTCTTTGATGTCAGGATTGAGCCTGGATCATCCCTACACTGCTTTCCTGGTTTCACTTTGTGTTGCAGTGAGTAAAGCCAAAACTGTGCTCAAGTTTTACCATAAGCATAATTTAACATTGTTTGCTTTATTTGTTGCTGCACAGTGAGGTAACTTATTAAATGCTCAATCTTCCATAGTTTTCAAATAGGCTTGCATTTCATTGTTGGCTACATCATCCAGAATACATTTCCAACACACATTTTTCGTCGGACTTGAGCCAATTTGCTATTTCTGGATCTGTCTTAAATGCAGCTTGAGAATAGTGAAATACCCACATGTTGATCCACCACCACCCTGACATCACTGCCCCACATACATGTTTTAACTTGAATTGTCTGCTTTGAATGTCATTTGCTGTCTTTCAGGAGATCAAGACTTTCCTGCATTTAGCTTTAACTTACCTGTCTTTAAAAATTGAAGTGATACAGATGTTGATGGCTATTGGGAATATGTTTAAGATACAGCCAGCAATACAAACAATTGTTGCTTTTGTGATCTCCAATCCCCCTTCTCCCTCCAGGCCCTGACTCCCAAAACTGTCAGCTTTTCAAAAGATTAATCGCTGTTAATGTCAAGGACAGAAGATGCTGCTGGAATCATAGTTATTGAGGATATAGTTGAAATACTAAATAGGCTACAAATTGGTAGATGTGTTAGAAAGGCTGTTTGTACTTAAAAGGTAATAAGTCACCATGATGGGATGCATCTGAAGATACTGAGTGAAAGAAGGATGGAAATTGTCGAGGTACTAATATTCTCACAATCTTTCTTTGATATTGGACTAGTAGAAGACTGGAGAATCATAAACATTACATCCTTGTTCAAAAAGGGTGCAAGAATAAATCCAACAACCACAAGCCAGTCAGTTTAACCTCAGTGGTAGGGAAAGCTTTTATAAATGATTATCTGGGACATAATTAATCTACACTTGTCCAGTTGACCAACTAAGGAAATTAAATCACAAATTTGTTAAACAAAATTTCTATTTGACCAACTTGATTGGGTACCAAGAGGATTGATAAGGATATTGTGATTGATGTGGCCAATATGGACTTCCAAAGGTGTTTGATAAAGTGTTTTGTGACAGATTTCCTAGCAAAGTTATAGCCCATGGAATAAAAGAGATAGTGGTGGTATGGTTACAGAGTTGACTGAGTAACAGGAAACAGTACTGCTGAATTCTTACTTGGAGTGGAGGCAGCTATAAAGAGGTGTTTGACAGGGGTCAGTTCTAGGCCACTTTTCTTGATACGTAAATGACCTAGACTTGGGTGCACAGGACGCAGTTTCAAAATTTGCAGGTAACAAAACTTGGTACTGTGAAATGTGAAAATGATAGTGATTGAATTTGAGAGGACAGACAGGCTCCTGGAATCGGCAGGCACTTGGCAGATGTAGTTTAATACAGGAAAGTGTGAAGTGACACATTTTGGTAGGAGGAACTAGGAGAGGCAGCATATACAATTCTAAAGTGATTGCAAGAACCAAGACACCTGGGGGTATATCTGCACAGATCTTTGGAGGTAGGGCAAGTTGAGAAAGATTAAAAATAGGAATCTGGGTTTTGTAAGCAGATGCATACAGTACAAAGCAACAAGTGGTTTGAATCTGGAATGTGTTGCTTCCGAGGGGGTGAGGGAGACAAATTCATTTGTGGTTTTTAAAAGAGTATTAGCTGTGTACCTGAAAAAAAGCTGCAGGGCTTTAGGGAAAAGGCAGAGGAATAGGACTAATGAACTTGTTCCTGGATCAAGTCAGTATGGACTTCAGAGGCTGATTGGGTGCAGTAACCATTTTGATTCCTCAAATGCTAATAAGGTATAACCTATTGTCTCTAAACATTTAATTGCTCTTATTATTAGGATCCTAGAAGTTAAAATTGCATCTCAAATTTTAATGTTAACAGAAAAAGAATTTTTCACAGGATAATGACCATTTCTCCAATGTATAGAGTTCTTTGTGTTGTCACTTGGAATTCAGCCTCTTGAAAGCAGAAGTTCAATTGCATACTTGCTAGTCCAAATCATAATTTGCTACTGAACATTCAGGATTAATTTTGCCGTGCAGCTCATTCAAGTCTATGCTTCCAGAAATCAGTCAGATGGGACAATCAGCTTTTTTTGTGTGCAGTTTCCTAGCCACTGGCTCCAACTCTCTTCCGAGCAGCTCTATGAGGTTGATCAGGTCAGTGTCATGTTTAACCCCAAAATTAGCTTCCAACTTCACATTCATGCCATCACTTAGACTGACAATTTCCACTTCTGTTACATTTCACAACTCCCCCTCTGCCTCAGTGCATATGCTGCTGAAACTTTCATTGGCTACTGGTTAAGCAAATCCTTGATTTTGAAACCCTTATCCGTTTAACTTCCTCCATTACTTTGGCCTGCTCTATACCTGTAATCGCCTCCTGCTCTATAAACATCTGAGATAATCTGCTGCGCTCCAATTCTGGCCTTTTGCACATCCCAGATTTTAATCGCTTCACCATTGCTACCCATGCATGCAGCAGCTGAGGGCCTAAACTCTGGAATTCCCTCAAACTTATCTTCTATCCCTTTTTAAGAACTACTTTATTGATCAAGCCTTTGATCACATGCACAAATTTGCTTGTCAAGTTTGTGTCTTAAGAAGTTTTAATAGGTGGCTCTTTACAGATACAAGTTGTTGCTTTTGGCTTCTTTCATTTTGTGTGTTTTAAATTTCAGTATAATTATATTAGCATTTCATACCAACAACATCTTGAAGAATGAGTTGCCAATGATTTGGACAGGCCTTCATTAAAGTTTAATATGGATAAATGTGCATCATTAAATTGGGTTAACAGACCAATATGGTTTTGCCTGGAATGAAATGGAAGCAACTTCTAATTGATCATTCATGAACACATCTGAATTTGCTTGAGGGGTTCTTAAACTGATTGAGATGAGACTGTTCCACTGTGTTGTTTATTGTGATCTGAAATAATATGGCCTTGTCAGAGATTTCTCCAAACTTTATCTAGAGAGTACGTTATAAAATATGACGGTTGTTATTTCCAAATAACATTTTTGTGTTTTTCCCTAATAATTTAAAATCGTGTGCAATTATGTGGCCCGTAACTCTGCATGACAATATTCTGTCATTTCTGTTAATGATCTAAGTGCCACGTGGATATTCACTTTACTTTTTTCTCAGGAGAAACTAGGACTAAAATATTTTCATGAGGGAGGTCCAATACTAGGATCTATGTATAAAAGATGGTCAGTGATAAGGCATTTAGGGAAAAGCATCTTTAGTGCATGGTGGGCATGAAACTTGTTACTACATTGAGTGGTTGAGGTGAAGAGTGTAAATGTAGGGGAAAAGTTAGATAAATACATGTAGGAGAATTAAATGGGACATTAGGTGAAATTAAGAGAGGAAGATCTTGGGGGTTGTAAGCACTGGCAAAAACCTATTAGGTTGAATGGCCTGCTCTGTTGCAGGAATGAGACCTTTCTGTCATTTGACACAATTTCAACTTTTGGATGATGGAATTTCATCCTGTTTTTTGTCCCGACCTCAAACTTCTTTCGGCCACCGTTGCCTCGTGTACACAGCCGAAGCCGAGAGGAGAGTCTCTGGAAGTTTGCCAATGACTATTCTGGGAGAAAACTCAGGGGAGCTGCCACTCACCCCAAGTGCGTTTATTTTGCCCACTGCGGGTTTCGGCAGGATGATTTTGCAGCGGGGGCGTTGGTGGTGGTGTTTACACTCTGGCTGAAGATTGAGTCTCAGCAGACCAGGGAGGATGGAGTTGGAGTCTCAGTGGGGTTCAGCAGATTGGGAAGAGAGGGCTGTTGAGGGGGGTTCAAAAGGAGTGTGGAGGGAGAGAGGTTTCACTGAGTCACCAGACAAAATAAAGAACTTGGTTGAAACCTACATCAGTCTTAAAGCATTTTGACAAGCACTTTAAAAACATTTCCCATTTATATAATGTATTATATGTTGATCTATAAAACTCACCTTAATCGTATTCTGAATGTTATGCTGGTTTATTGCTGTTTGCTTTCTCTGAGGTCATGTTAATTTGAGTTTTATATATATATGTATGTGTGTGTGTATATATATATATATATATATATACACACACATGGATGTGGACGTTGCTGGCAAGGCCGGCATTTGTTGGCAATCCCTAATTGCTCTTGAGAAGATAGGGTCATGTTGGAAAATAGTTTGCCAAACACTGATGTAGTTCTTGCTTTGCATATACATTCCAACAAAATCCAGCAGTAGGGGCGCTTCCATACGCTGGAATGCCTCCTTATATTGGCTGCATTAAATAGTGAAAAGCTGATTTAATACAAATGCATTGGTTCACAGTTTTGACGGTAATGGCAGGTAAATATTGGGGAATTAATGTTTCTACCCACTTGAAGTCTGGTGGTCTAAGTATTTGCATTCAATACAACTCGAGTGCTATAATCATGTGATTCCTTGTCACAAAAGGATCAGCTTTTTTTTGTCTTCGGCCATTAATTTTCAAACTCTTTTACCCTTGGCCACTCTTACCCATGCTCTGCTGTAAATGTCTGTGCTGGAAAACGATAATGTAGCAGCGGGTTGCAGTTAAATCATTATCGTTTTCACAGTTCACTTTCTAAAAAATGTGCTACAAAACATGCCAGACTATAACGTTTGTACTTCCATCTTCTGCTGGAACTCAACTACAGATAACGCCTGTCGAGGTGCACTCTCAGGAAATGGAACGCCCACATTTCAAAACTTCACAAAATGCTACCAAAGGTCTATAAATGACGAGGTCCTTTTTTCCCCAAATATGATCAATTGCATTAGATTTTTTTAAACAATCTTTTTACTGGGATATGGCTCCAATAAGTACCCTGGTCATAACTTCTGGTGGTTGAGTGTAGATAGTCCGTGTTGGCGTGTTATTTATTGAATTGGGGGAGCTATCACAGTAAAATCAGGTTCTGTTCTCGGCTGCACGTGTCCAGTTTCCAGCAAGAGGTCTCCACATTATCATTGAAATCAGGTAACAACGCAGACAGGATTCAACACCGCCTTTCTGACCCGTGTATGTACTTATGGAGCGTTGGGCTTAGAAATGAACGCCAGCAATTTAGGCAATGGTGTGGCCACCTGAGGATTATAGCCATCGCATGCAGAAGAGTGACAAGGTCATTGTGTCCAAAAATATGATGTGTTTACCCTTTTAAGTTCATTGTCTTTTCCTTATTTGAAATTGTGCACCATCACACAGCGGTAGCAAAGGGAGAGAAAAAATGGCCAGCAATTACATATGATACTGCAGAAAACGATGCAATTGGCTTTCCCTTGCACCACCGATTGGAGCAGTGGAATAACCACAGATCATGTGTATTGCTTAAAATAGAAATCCTGCAGCAGTTATGTAAAAGCTGTTTTTTTTTGATAAAACAGCTCGCGCTAAATGTTAAAACGGGGATAACTAAAACTCGCTCAGTGGTTAAACTTTGGGGAAGAAAGCGATAAGCTCGCATGTTGGCACACTTTATTTTGTTAGCTGAAAAGATTTCGAACAAAATTTTGTTCTTATTCCTTTTGAATCCGTCTTTGTTTGCAATTTCTTTGCACGGCTCATTTATATTTGACAAAAATGACCCGAAAACTATTTGTTCAAAATGAGTTTGGGTATGGCCATTCCCATGCTTAGTAGCACGCCAAGTGATGAATCTGCTGCAGTTACATAATATCACAGCTATATAAATATATTTCTGAACAGATGAGTATCTGTTTTATCTTTGCTAGCAATCTTTCGATTTTACCTCGGAAAGCGTTTAACGTTGTTTTTCTTGCTTTTCATGCCTCTTGCAACAAAAAAACACTCCGTTTCTGTTTGAAAAAAATTGTGCCAGGAATATTTTCCTGTCAAAATTTGCCCTTTTAAAAACTTGAGAGTTACTGCCGAAAATTGTTTTCGGGTTTGTAGAAAAGCAAATGGTGACTATTGCTGTGCTTTATGAATTGAGTAAGAGCACATATCTTGCAGGCAATTAGAGTGGGACAAGCTGGGAATTGTAGGCGTGAGTACCGGCTTAGCAAATTGTTTCTACTCGAGAAAAGTGGTTTGCTTAATACATCTGTGCCATTAGTGTTTGCCCTGTGCTACAGGTATCCCAGTGGCAGCCTGAAATGACCCTGTTACATTGAGGTTAGGATTGTGGTGGCCTTGATGGCTCTGGTTTTGGTGGAGGTGAGTTATAAATTTGCTGTTGGAATAGGGTATTTTTGTGAAGTAAGTACATAAGAATATAAGAACTAGGAGCAGGAATCAGCAACTCAACCCCTCCTGTCTGCTCTGCCATTCAATACGATCATGGCTAATCTTGGCCTCATCACTACCTTCATCTTGCTCCTAATTAAAAACCTATCTATCTCCTCAAATTTCTTTAGTGTTCCAGTGTCCACTGCACTTTGGGATAGAGTATTCAACAGAATCACGACCCCTTGAAGTAATTCCTTCTCATTTCTGTTTTAAATCTGTCACCCCTTAGCCTAAAACTATGGCCTCTCATTCTAGAATGTCCAACAAGGGAAAACTCTACGTCTACTCTGTCAAACCCTTTTAGCATCTTCTATACTTAAATTAGATGATCTCTCATTCTTAACTCCAACGGGTATAGGTCTAAACTGCTTAATCACTTTTCATAAGACAAGTCCTTCATAGAAACATAGAAAACTACAGCACAAAACAGGCCCTTCGGCCCCACAAGTTGTGCCGAACATATCCCTACCTTTTAGGCCTACCTATAACCCTCCATCCTATTAAGTCCCATGTACTCATCCAGGAGTCTCTTAAAAGACCCTATTGAGTTTGCCTCCACCACCACTGACGGCAGCCGATTCCACTCGCCCACCACCCTCTGTGTGAAAAATTTCCCCTGTACCTACCCCCCAGCACCTTAAACCTGTGTCCTCTCGTAGCAGCCATTTCCACCCTGGGAAAAAGCCTCTGAGAGTCCACCCGATTTATGCCTCTCAACATCTTATATACCTCTATTAGGTCTCCTCTCATCCTACGTCTCTCCAAGGAGAAAAGTCCGAGCTCCCTCAGCCTATCCTCATAAGGCATGCCACTCAATCCAGGCAACATCCTTGTAAATCTCCTCTGCACCCTTTAAATCTTTTCCACATCCTTCCTGTAATGAGGCGACCAGAACTGAGCACAGTACTCCAAGTGGGGTCTGACGAGGGTCTTATATAGCTGCATCATTATCCCTGGACTCCTAAACTCAATCCCTCGATTGATAAAGGCCAGCACACCATACGCCTTCTTAACCACCTCCTCCACCTGCGGGGCCGATTTTAGAATCCTATGGACCCAGACCCCAAGGTCCTTCTGATCCACTACCGTACTAAGAGTCTTTCCCTTTATATTGTACTCCTTCATCCCTTTCGACCTGCCAAAATGGACCACAACGCATTTATCTGGGTTGAAGTCCATCTGCCACTTGTCCGCCCAGTCTTGCATCCTATCTATGTCCCTCTGTAACTTCTGACATCCCTCCAGACTATCCACAACCCCACCAACCTTCGTGTCGTCAGCAAACTTACCAACCCATCCCTCCACTTCCTCATCCAGGTCATTTATGAAAATGACAAACAGCAAGGGTCCTAGAACAGATCCCTGGGGCACACCACTGGTGACCGACCTCCAATTAGAGTTAATCCAGCGAACATTCTCTGAACCGCCTCTAATGCATTTACATCCTTCCTGAAATAAGAGGACCAAAACGCTGTGCAGTACTCTAGATGTGGTCTCACCAATGATGCCTTATACATTTGCAACAGCACTTCCCTACTTTTAAACTCTATTCCATCATCAGTAAATGCCAAAATTCCATTTGTCGTCTTTATTACCTGCTGCACCTGTATACTAACTTTCTGTGATTCATGCACAAGGACACTCAAATCCCTCTGCACCAAAGCATTTTATTTCTCCCCATTTAGATAATAAGTTGCCTTTTTATTCCTCCAGCCAAAATGGATAACCTCAGTGTTAAATTCCATCAGTCAGATTTCAGGCCCATTAACCTAACCTATCCATGTACAATTGTAAATTTCTTATTTCCTCATTGCAACTTACTTTCCCACTCATTTTAGTGTCATCTGAGGACCGAACCTTGTGGCACCCCACTAGCTACAGCTTGCCAACCAGAAAAAGACTAATTTATCCCCACTCTGCTTTGCATTGGTTCCCCAATCCTCTGTCCAAGCTAACACATAACCCCAACCCTGTGGAATTTTACTTGTGTGCAGCACCTTATCAAATGTCTTTTGGAAGTCTAGATATACTACATCTATAGGACCTCTATTATCCACTTTGATACATCTTTGAAGAATTTGAGCAAATTAATCAAACATGATTTACCCTTCATAAAACCATGCTGTCTCTGATGGATTGCATTTTGACTTTCCAAATGTCCCATTACTACTTAATAATGGATTCCAACAATTTCCCAATCGCAGATATTAAACTAACTGGTCCATAGTTTCCTAATTTGTCTTTTTCCCTTTTTGAACAGGGGCATTACTTTTTTTTCCAATCCACTGGACCCTTTCCAGAATCCATATAATTTTGGAATATTATAACCAATGCCTCCACAATCTCTGCTGCCACTTCCTTTTAAGACCCTAGGATGTGGGCCATCAGTCTTGGGGACTTGTCTATCTTTAATCCCAAATGTCTGCTCCGTACCCTTTCCCTTGTGATGGTGATTGTTTTAAGTTTGTCCTTTTCAACAACCTCTGCATTACCTGTTACTATTGGGATGGTTTTCGTGTCCTCCTCCATGAAAACCAAGGCAAAATATTGATTTAGAGTCCTTTCCATCTATGTTCCCCATTATTAACTCCTCAGTTTTGTCCTCTGAGGGACCAATGTCGACTTTAGCTACTCTCTTCCTTTTTATGTACTTCTAGAATCTTTTGCTATCTGTTTTTATGTTTTGCGCTACATTTATTTAATAATTTACCTTTGCTCTTATTACTTTTTTAATAATCTTTTGGTCTTTAAAAGTTTCCCGTTCCTCCAGCCTGCCACTGACCATTGCAATGTTACAAGCACCTCCGTGAAAATGCAGATAGAACTTGTAAGCTTTTTCTCGGAGTATTGGCAGATCAATGCATGTGTCGGTGATGCAACCTCATTACTCCAATGCCCTTCCGTTGTCATCTCCTCCTGCTCAACAAAAATATAAGCATCTTTGAAATGGAAAATCCTGATTCACCATCTGAAAAAAGGTTGGGGAAGAGGGAAACGAAGGTGTAAATGGCAGCCTTTCAGTAAATGTTGTTAAGACAGGTAGCAACAAGAAAAACAGTCAGATTTCAACAATAACTAAACCATTATTTCTGTCTTTAGGAGGTTCCTAGCAACCTGAATACAGCTTTGTACTTGGGTGACTGGGGTTCAATGCTCCAAAGATGCAAATAATAGGAAATGAGACCTATGTCGACATCGCATCTTACTGCTTCGAGTTAATGAACTTGACTTGGGGACAAACAGGCAGGTGTGGAAATCATTAACAGTCTTATTATTATCTTAATGAGAAGAAGTTTCCATAATGTAATCCCAAAGCTTATAAAGCACTAACAAGGTAAGTGCCACATAAAATTAGCACAGCAAGGAACCAAAAATATACTTTATTCATAAAATTGATAATCGTATATTAAATGGCAAGTTAATATTACATAATGTACAAAATTAATCAGTTCATTTCAACACAGTATGTAGCACCTTGATTTGCTTCACTCTATTTACAATCACATATAAAAGTTACAATATTCCTTTCATGTCAACGTAAGGTTCTGAGAGTTTTACACAGTTGCCACCCCCTCTGTGCATTATCGCAGGAGGTGCCTTAGACAGTGACCTTTACCCATCATGCCTTTGTGGCAACTACACCAAGCTTTAGGATAATATTCACTGGAGTTTAGAAGAGTGAGAGGGGATCTCATAGAAACTTTTAAAATTCTAACTGGGTTAGACAGGGTAGATTCAGAAAGAATGGGGGTGATTCTCCCAAAAGTGCTGAATTGGTGGGAAAACTGTTCTAAATCCCGACTGTTTTGTCAGTTCAGTTTTTCACCTGAATCTCTGCACTGCAGAGGTCCCAGTCATGAATCTCATTAAAAACCGGGGAGGGGAGAGAGCTATTCATGCTGGAGTTTTACAGTTCTGGAATTCTGTGCATGCCCAGTGGCCCCGATCTGTCAGACTCCCTGTTTGCTGGCCAGCCCGCACCCCTGCAGTGCTATCCCTCCAGCCCCCCCACGCCACTCGGGGGAGGGGGGGGGGCAATTGTTCTCCCCCCCCCCCCCCCCCCTCCCCAAATCATTCTGGTGGTGTCTGAACCCTGCCAGAATGACGTACTCCAGGCAGGGTGGGCGAGTCAATCTGGACCTGAAAGTTTCCGATAATGAACTAATAAACATATTTAAAACATATTTTAAAAGGATTTAAATTACTTACCTGCCTTCCCTCCGGTTTCCAGCATGGTCTGACTGACGACTGTTCGCCGGCTTTGGGAGATGCGCATGCATTCCCGGCGCATGCGCAAATCCCTGTTCAAGGTCGGAGACGCGCGTCTTCCACCGTGACCCGACAGAAAAGTTGGAGGTCACAATGAGAGAATCGCAGCCAACGTTTCCTATGGTGGGGAAGTCCAGAACTAGGGGTCATAGTTAGAACTGAGGTGAGGAGAAACTTCTTCACCCAAAGAGTGGTGAATGTGTGGAATTCACTACCACAGAAAGTAGTTGAGGCCAAAACATTGTCTGATTTCAAGAAGAAATTACATATAGCTCTAGGGGCTAAAGGGACCAAGGGATATAAGGGGAAGGGGGATTAGGATATTGAATTCGATGATCAGCCATGATCAAAACAAATGGAGGCGCAGGCTCGAAGGGCCGAATGGCTTTCTCCTGCTTCTAGTTTCGATGTTTCTATCTCCGTATGTATAGCTTTGAATGTACTAGGCTGCAACACTTGGCTATTGACACTTCTTTCCACTGGGAGACCAACAAATTTTAAGCACACCAAGGAACACCTTTCACTGATATTATGGTACTTCAGCAGCAATTGAAGTTTATCTCTGTGTGTTTCCCTGGAAGTCATGATGTGGAGATGCCGACATTGGACTGGGGTAAACACAGTAAGAAGTCTCAACACCAGGTTAAAGTCCAACAGGCTTATTTGGTAGCAAAATCCACTAGCACTTACCTGACGATGGAGCAGCGCTCCGAAAGCGAGTGGATTTTGCTACCAAATAAACCTGTTGGACTTTAACCTGGTTTTGTGAGACTTCTTACTGTGTTTCCCTGGAAACAGCCCGTAGAGCAGAGACCTACTCGGTATGAACCTTGACAAAATCACTGCATCTTTTTCCATATCTCCTTCACAAAGAAGCGTTCCACAGAGGTGAATAACAATTTCTTGCCCACTGCAGCCACCTCCAGGGTAGATTGAGCAAAGGGTGAGACTCCAGGCAAGGATCTGATGGGGAGAGCCCTTTCTCATTTGATAGTTCTGGCGATGAGACGTTCAGCCAGATGATCCTGATAATCTGCTCAGGGTCCCACCTGACAGGATCCACCATCTTTTCTCCAACTTGAGGATGTTTTATCTGGACCAATGCCTGATGAACTTGTTTTTGACTTGATCCTTTCCAAGAAGGACAGGTAGTACTGCACAGTCCAATTGAAGAAAGCGTTCCATGACAATGTGATCAGACCCATCCTCCTTAACACTGGAGACAGTGACACTTGGTTTCTAAGAGGGTCTATCAGACAGCTTGCAGCTGCATACCAAGGTAGCCATCAGGTTAAGAGCAACACTGGGTACATTTTCCCTCCCTCTAGGGGTTTGTACTTTGTGGGCATGGTCTAATTTCAACCTCCAGACTACATTGGAGTTTTGCTCCCTTCGATTGAGTGCTTGTTCAAGCCACACTTGTTTTTGTTTTACCTTCCAGCACCTCGCTTCTCTGCATCGTTGGACAAAGAAACTCGGGGGAACTTGTTGCAGCTTTTCTGACACCCTCTTAAGAAGTGAACCATTCAGAATAAAGCAATGGTGATGCTGGTGATTGCGGTCGCTGCAGGAAGGAGTTCCTTGTTATGAATGCAAAAGTGGTTTAACATATTGAAGACATTTGTCACGGTTAGTGTCTTCTAAATGTAGCTGTTTCTGGAGCCTTGGCATCACCTTGCCTGCCGCAGCATTAAACATGCTGGTGTTTACCTGTGATTTTGAAGGTAGCCGACCCTAAAGGGTTATGCCTCAAGACTATAGCAGGTGAGATTGGCAACAATCTGCTGTACGTGTGAATAGTGCATCTGTCACCTGCCTGATGACTTGAACTATCCCTTTTCTTTGACAGTAGATAACAGCAGTGTGATAAACATGCTGTTTGTGCGGGTTGGGGTTGTAGTGGGAGAAACTGGGTTGGTACTTGGGGTGGGCATTTCCATCCGGAAACTACTGGAAGAATGATCCACACCTTTAGTGATGACCCACCTTTTTGACCTCCATGATTCTTACACCAGAAGAGCCTTCTTCACCACACCACCACTGCAACCACCAGCACCCGCCCCCCCCCCCCCCCCCCACCCTTGCTGTTTTTTCATACTTTCCTCTCCCCATTAGATTTCTCACACTGGGGACAATTTTAATCTAACTCACCAATTGAGAAACTGTTGGGATTGGGTTACATTCTAGTTTTACATGACTAATTTTACTCTTCACTGAATCTATTATTTTTTTCTTGTGTCTCCTTTAGTCCTGTGCCAATATCACTTTTATCACGTTTAACCATCTCCTATTCTCCACCTAAACGCTTTGTGGTATCAAAAGGAGATAATGGTGTAGTGGTAATGTCACTGGACTAGTGATCCAGGGAGCCAGGGTAATGTTCTGGGGAGCCAGGGTCAAATCTCACCATAATAGTGAAATTTGAAATTAATAATCTAATCGCCATGAAACCATTGTCGACTGTCGTATAAACAAAAGCCCATCAGGTTCGCTAGTGTTCTTTAGGGAAGGAAATCTGCCATCCTTACCTGGCATGGCCTATAGGTGACTCCAGATCCACAGCAATATGGTGACTCAATGCCCTCGGGGATGGGCAATATGCTGACCTAGCCAACGACACCCACGTCCCATGAACAAATAAAATAAGTAATTGGGTGCAATCTTATCAGCCGTTTCCATCATGTTCCCACTGCAACAAGGTTGGAGAATTTGGCGACCAGCCAAATCTCCGTTCACTGCAGCGGGATGCAAAAATCCCGCCAACATGAATGGTGGTAAGATTCCAGTAAGAAGTTTAACAACACCAGGTTAAAGTCCAACAGGTTTATTTGGTAGCAAAAGCCACACAAGCTTTCGATTTCGACGGTAAGATTCCAACCATTGTATTGTGCTTTTGGAAAACAAACTTGGGGAATGGGCCCCATCTACTGTCCAATGCTTGCAATTACATCACTACAGATAAACTAAGAATTCTAATATTCTAAGGGGACAAATTTAGGAGTTCTGCTCTATCTTTGACAAGAGCTGCAGAAGTACTGAAAAACAATGCAAACAGCATATATGCTACCTCAATGCGTGCACACAAGTGATTTCAATAACAAATATTGCTTGACACTGAACTCCTCCTGGACCCACAAAGTAATTAAGGTGATGAAACTTTCCTCCTTGGCCGTCTTCTGGCCCAACTCCTCTTGCTTGTTATGCTAGAATGTAACCCAATTTGTCACCACTTCAACTGACAGGAAAGCAACAAAGGATTCTTCATCTAGACTGCTAGTTAAAATAGCATTTAGATCCCAAGAACATGATTGAAGGTTGATCTGCGTATTTGAAGAAGGATTTTATTTTAGATGGAGTGTTATCTCCATTGCAAAGTAAATCTCATGGCCAATTTTAACTGTCAGCCTGTCTCATTTCTGCCGAATGAGAAGGGTTAAAATTGCCCTGATTCATCGGAGGCAAAAGGGACAACGAAATAAAAACAATGTGCTTGAAAAATTCAGGGTTGACAACGTCTGTGGTGAGGGAAACAATTAATGTTCCAAGTCCAACATGTCCCTTCTTCAGAACTGAAAAGGAAAAGAAATGTGATGGCTTTTATGCTGTGTGTGTGTGTGCTCACGCCTGGGTGTGTGGTGTCTTGGGGAGGGGGGGGGGTTCAGGTGGAATAAAAGGGAAGGTTGTGGATAAATTAGAGAGAGGGAAAGATTAGGAACCAAAGGTGTCATGGAACAAAGGGCAAAGGGAGTGATGAAGGTGATAGGAAAGAAACAAAGCATTGGTCCAGAGTAGGTTTTAATGGCAGAATAATGTTCCGCTCTGTCTGAAAGCAAAAATGAGAACAAGATGCAGACTTGGGGGAAGAGGGGGAGAGAATCAAATGAAGGACAGAGTTCATGGTCTGAAGTTGTTGAACTCAATATTGAGTCCAGAAGGCCGTGAGATGCTGTTCCTCCAGTCTGTGTTGAGCTTCACTGGAACATTGCAGCAGACCAAGGGCAGAAATGGGAGCATGAGAGCAAGATGATGAATTGAAATGACAACCAACAGCAAAGTCGGGGTCATGCATGCTTGTGGACTAAGTGGAGGTATTCCACAAAGCGGTCACCCAACCTGTATTCAGTCTCCCTAGTGTAGAGGAAACCACATTGTAAGCGGTGAATACAGTAGATTAAATTGAATGAAATACAAGTAAATCATTGCTTCATCTGGAAGAAGTGGATGGTGAGGAAGTATAGGGGAAGGTGATACACCTGCGATTTCATAGGATGGTGCTGTGGGAAGGGGATGAGGTGTTGGGAGAGCAGTGGACCAGGGTGTTGTGGAGAGAGCAATCCCTGTGGAATGTTGATAGCGGGTGAGGGGAAGCTATGTTTTGTGGTGGTATTGTGCTCGAGTTGGTGGAAATGGCAGAGGATAATCCTTTGAATGCGGAGGCTGGTGGGGTGGAAAGTGAGGACAAGGGATACCCTATCATGGTTCTGGGTGGCGGGGGTGGGGGGCGGGTGAGGGCAGAGGTGCGGGAGATGGGTTGGACAAAGTTGACGGCCCTTTCAATCACAGTCTGGGAGGATTCCTCTGTCAAGGTAAAAGGAAGACATGTCAAAGGCACCCTTGTGGAAGGTAACATCATCAGAACAGATTGTGACAGTTGGAAAATCTGGGAGAATGGAATGGAGTCCTCAAGTGATAGGGTGTGAGAAAATGTTTTTGAGGTAGAGGGGACAATGAACTTGATTCATGATGCTGCATTTATACTACTGAATTTCAGTCAGTTAAATATGTTAATTTTTTATACTGTTTATAACAAACTACTGAGCAATGTGTGTTAAACAAAATAAAATTGAGGCAGATGCATCATTGAACTTCTGTTATCTCTTGTAATGGACATTAACAATGAATTGAGTGTCAATAAATTCTGATCTAACACATTAGTGCTGTAAGAATGGGAATGAAAATAAATGCAATATAAATTGTGATTATAAAGTTCATTTATGGCAGACAAGATATTGTTTCACATTAAGGGGAGGCAGTGGCATAGTGGTGTTGTCGGAGAACTAGTAATCCAGGGTAATGTTTTGGGGACCCATGTTCGAATCCCACCACGGCAGATGGTGAAATTTTAATTCAATAAAAATCTGGAATTAAAAGTCTAATGATGGCCATGGAACTATTGTCGATTGTCATAAAAACCCATCTGGTTCACTAATGTCCTTTAGGGAAAGAAATCTGCCTTATCCGGTCTGGCCAACATGTGACTCCAGATCCCCAGCAATGTGGTTGACTCCCAAATGCCGTTTGAAAGGGGAGCTAGGGATGGGAAATAAATGCTGGCCTACCGAGCGATGCTCACGTTCCATAAAATGAATTTTGGGGCGGCACGGTAGCATAGTGGTTAGCACTGCTGCTTCACAGCTCTAGAGACCTGGGTTCGATTCCCAGCTTGGGTCACTGTCTGTGTGGTGTTTGCACATTCTCCTCGTGTCTGTGTGGGTTTCCCCCGGGTGCTCCGGTTTCCTCCCACAGTCCAAAGATGTGCGGGTTAGGTTGATTGGCCATGATAAATTGCCCCTTAGTGTCCTGAGATATGTAGGTTAGAGGGATTAGTGGGTAAATATGAAGGGATATGGGGGTAGGGCCTGGGTGGGATTGTGGTTGGTGCAGACTCGATGGGTTGAATGGCTTCTTTCTGTACTGTAGGTTTTCTATGTCTTTCTAAAGGTGACTTCAAGGCTTTGTTCCACAAACACTTACAAAGATAGTCGGTGAAATAGATAATTAGCATAGATAATGGAGATCCTAGTGAAATATAGGGGTGTGTTTTGCAAGACAATGTTCCTAACGTAGATCAGAGAATCTGATTTAGAGGGCAGTACAGATTTGAGGCGCTCCAGATTCTCAGTACTCTCACTGAACTCCACACTGAGATTTCTGCAGGTGCTTAAAAAGCATCAATGGAGGGAGATATCTGTACTGAGAGTTGACTCGAGTCCAGCAGCTGCTTAGCTGCACTGTGGGTAACAAAATCCACATTATTTGTCCCCTGAAGTATGTAGAGAGTGCAATAACTTACTAGAAAATCTTGTGAACATTGTCACAATTTCTTGCATGTTTTATATCTTCCAAATGCAGGTCATAGTAAGTTTAGAATAGGGAATATTGGAAGATCCACTACATCACTCTGCTGTATTCAATATGGTATACAAGTTTCATGTTTTATTCTCATCCTGACTTCAGTGTAAGATAGAAAGACTTGTCTTTCCTGACCACCACACATCTCAATGCACTTTTTAAATTCAATTGTGGGACATGGGTGTTGCTGGCTGGCCAGCATTTATTGACCATCCCTCATTGCCCTTGAGAAGGTGGTAATGAGCTGCCTTCATGAAATGCTGCAGTACATGCGCTGTAGGTTTTACAGCTAATTAAGTGTGGTCATTGTTATAATGTGGGAGATCTGGCAGCCAATTTGTCCAACGCCAGCAACTCCACATCATAGCCAATTTGTGCACAGCCAACTCCCACAAACAGCAGTGTAAAAAAGACCAGATAATCTGTTTTGGTGATGTTGATTGAGGGATAAATGTTGGTCAGGGCAGCAGGGATAATCTCCTATTTGTCTTCAAAAAAGCATTGTGGAATCTTTTACATCCACCTGAAAGGGCAGATTGAGCCTCAGTTTAATGTCCTGTTCATAAGACAATACCTCCAACAGTCCCTCAGTATTCCCTCAGTGCTGCACTGGAGTGTTGGCTTTGTTTTATTTTGTGCTCAAGCTCTGAAGTGGAACTTACCTCGAGTCACATGATTCTGGTTAAGCATGCTACTGGCTGAGCCACAGCTATAATCTTAATATTGGCTATAAGACATACTGTGATAGGAGTTTTCGATATTAAAATTGTCAGGCACTGATTCACCCACACCTAATGCCACATTTTTAATTTTACAGGTTCCAAGGGCACAAGGCAGCAGGTTCTAGACATGAGGATTTGGGAGGGAGGCCCCAGTGAGACCTCAGCTTATACCTAGCAAATATGGACCAAGGTCATTGGATATATATTTCAAACGTCTTTGACCTGATCCTCTCTGATCATGAATTGTAAATTCAGCTCAAGAACGGAAGCTGTTTCCTTCTCTACATGGATTTGGGAATAAACTTTCACCCTGCTCTGGTGCTAAATACTGGAGCAGGATGATGCTGGTTTTCAGTACGATGGGGAGCCTCTCTGATTCTGCCTTTGCCATTGGGTCACTTCTCCACTGGTGGGAGCATGTATTTCCATGTATCAGTTCATAATTGGAGCAAATTGAAGAGTGCAAGTCAATAAGGGGCAATAAATGACATCATAACAAAATAAATTCATATTACCTTTTGCAAAATTTACCCCTGCTGTCCTATCAGGTGAAGCCTCCGATAAGCGTAATCTGCTTGCACCAAATTTGATAGATTAAATCCTGCGTTGACAATGGAATGAAACAATCAGGAACCAGATTGACGTTGGAGGACCCTGAAATATTTGATGGCTATTCAGCCTGGAGCAGCGATTGTTTAGTTTGTCTAACTAAACATTTCCAAGTGAAGATTACTCAGCGGGTTAAAAAGATGTTGGTTGGGGAGGCGATGGCCTAGTGGTATTATCGCCAGACTATTAATCCTGAAACTCAGATCATGTTCTGGGGATTAGGGTTCGAATCCCACCGTGGCAATGATGGAATTTGAATTCAATAAAAAATATCTGGAATTAAGAATCTACTGATGACCATGAAACCATTGTTGATTGTCAGAAAAACCCATCTGGTTCACTACTATCCTTTAGGGAAGGAAATTTGCTCTCCTTACCTTGTCTGGCCTACATGTGACTCCAGAGCCACAGGAATGTGGTTGACTCTCAGGGATGGGCAATAAATGCTGGTCTGCCAGTGACGGCCAGGTCCTACAAATATAGAAAAAATCAGTTGTGCTGGAATTGACTCCTGGCCTCTGACAGACAAGATTGTTTCTACATTCCAGTCACTCCAGTTACTCTCGTAACACACTGTGAGCATTGCTAGGGGGGAATTTTTGATTAATACTAAAATTTTATATACCACATTGTTGTTTCCAAACATTTCATGCTTTTCAGGGCATGAATTACTCTTTGAAGTGCAGTAATTGTTTCTTGTATTGGAGAAAGATATCAGCTACATCCCCATAAAGGTGTTTTTCTATCGGTGGTACTGAGGAAAGAGAAATGTTGACCAGGTCTCCTTGCTCTTTTTATAAAGCAATAGTTACTACAGCTTGTCTTGAGTAAGCAGCTAGCACCTTTGTTTAAGCTCTTGCATCTGCAATAATGCAGCATTCCCTTCTTACGGTATGCACTCACATTCTGGCTTGGGCCGAATGCACACATTCTGATTTGGAGGGAACAATATTTCCAACTGAACTAAGTTGACATATCTTCAATTCATTGTGTGTGTTGCTGGTAAGGCTGGCAGCAAATGCCTTGGATACAAGCAATGCGTTTGGTTGCAGTTAAGAATCGAACATGTTGGGTATGGGACTGGAGTCACAGACAGGCCAAATCAGGTAAAGTGGCAGGTCTTGGCCCCTAAGGAACATTACTGAATCAGCTGAGTTTTCCTGACAGTTGAACAACTTCAAGGTGACTTTGACTGACACCAGCTTTTTATTTTCAGATTGTTGTTTTGAAAACTGAATTCAAATTCCCAAACTGCCATGATGGAAATTGAACTTGGGTTCTCTGGATTATTGGTTCATACTATTGGATTACCAGTTAAATAACATAACCGCAGCTGTAATGTACAACCCAGGTGACATCCATGTTGCAATGCAATTATTATCAAGACCAATCTTTCAATTCAGTTTCAACAAACTCATAAATCTCTGTAGTTTTTCTCTTGCCTTTAAAAAAAATCAAAACACATAACAGTAAATTGGATATCAATAACCTTTAATGTATTTACATTCTGGATATCTGTATTCAAAACGAGGATCACAAGAGCGCTGGGATTTTAACAGTTCCATAAGCCAGCCAGCTGCCTCGAGGATAACCTTGGTTGAGAGCGTCTCATCACTGCAGAGCTTCAGAAATCTGTCTATTTTCTTCTGGAGCGATGGAGATGAACTGAATTTGCCTGCTAGTAAGTGAGACAGGATGTCCTTGCAAATCTTTATAAAGTTCTGTGCCTCGTTGATCTTCCCACAAGGGGAAAGGTCTGTTTTACAGTCTGAAGCTAAACAAGAGAAGACATCTTTTTTCCCAGCTGTTTCTTGGACAAATTCCTTATCTGCAGAGACATAGCACATGGAATCATGCATTATATGTGATTAAATATACGCAAACATAAAACTAGCTTGGCGCTGAAAGAACAATCAATTTAGTTCAAATCGGTAACTCGGAGTTCTTACTGCAGCAGATGGCTTGAATGAGAGAGGGGCACGGAGCAAAATCAGAACCAACTCATTCAAGAATCCAGATGATTTTATCTGAGAAATGCTAAACCAGTATTTTTATGACCACAGATGACACAAATTAAAAATGAGTTGGAATGTTTGCACTGTGGCCAGGATTTTGTCAAAGCAGTGCAGGTTTAATAATAAGCTTGCGCTAGCAAGATCAGAATTTTAAAACAATGTCCTTTGTACTAACTCTATAGCAGTCTGTATCTGAAGCAGAGATTGCTGTGTTAGAGCTGACAGCTGTGTTAGGGAAACGTGTTACTCCAGAGGTTTCTTCGGGGTAGTTCCCTTCATGCTCGAATCATGAATAAACTATAATAGCCTGTCGCTTGCTGTCCTGTGGTTAGTTGGAAGAAGTACACCACAACAATAGCCAATAGGGAATTAATAACTTAATAGCGAGACTAAATGCAGGCTGGGTGACTGTTTTGTGGAATACCTTTGCTTGGTCCACAGGCATGACCCAAAACTTCTAATCGCTTGCCATTCCAATTCACCAACTCGCTCTCATGCTTACAGTTTTGACCTTGACCTGTCACAATGTTCCAGTGAGGTCCAATGCAAGTTGGAGGAACAGTACCTTATCTTCCGATTAGTTATTTTACAGCCTTCTGAACTCTATAGTGTTCAACAACTTCAGACCATGAACTCTGTCTCTAACTTTGAAACTTTTTCCCTCAAATGCTCAAATGTGTAAAATTCTCATGTTTTTATTTTCATTCAGTGTTGACCTTTATTCTGCTATTAACACCACCTCGGGGCCAATGCTTTGTTTCTTTAACATTATCCTTACCACTCCCTTTGATATCGTTGTCATTTAATCTCCCCTGACCTCAAACCTATACCTGATCTCTTTTGATCCACTGTGACCCTCACCCACATTTTCAACAGCATAAAATCCGCAACATTTCTACCTCCTCAGTTCTGAAGAAGTCATAAAAGCCAATTACTGTGAATGCTGGAATCTGAAACCAAAAGAGAAAATGCTGGAAAATCTCAGCAGGTCTGGCAGCATCTGTAGGGAGCAAAAAAAGCTGACGTTTCGAGTCCAGATGACTCTTTGTCAAAGCAGGATGTCCTTGCTTTGACAAAGGGTCATCTGGATTCAAAACGTCAGCTTTTTTCTCTCCCTACAGATGCTGCCAGACCTGCTGAGATTTTCCAGCATTTTCTCCTTTGGCTGAAGAAGTTATATTTGACTCAAAGCATTAACTCTGTTTCTCTCTCCACAGATGCTCCCGGACCTGAGAAGTTGTTCCAGCACTTTCCATTTTCATTTCAGATCTTCAGTATCTGCAATATTTTATCACATGAAATGAATCGGCTGTATGTATCACTTTTTTTTAGATGTTACTGCTTTTAATTTGAAACTATACTTGTCTTGAGATGTATTTAAAACTTATTTGAATTGATAAGGTCAGAAGACATGGACAATAAAAAGGTTAAATATGTTTTGAAAGAGCAGAAGTTGAACGTAGTCTCATTCTAACTATTACGATTGAAATACAAAAGTCAGGCTTAAAGAGAAGATGGTGACTTGCGAGCTTATCTTGCCCAATAAGAAAGAACCCATGGGGGTGATTTTCCAACCTTGCTGTGCCTGGCGCAGATCACACTGATCCCAGAAAATAGCGTGTGGGCCTAAAAACTGGTTTTGAGCCAAATGGTTTGCAATTGCCCAGGCCCCTTTCTACTGGTGCAAACCGGATCTTACCCAGAGAGCACAATGCTATTTATTATATTTAAAGTAGCATTTAATTAAACTAAGTATGTTTGATGCCGGATTCTCCCAACTCCTGGAATCTTCGAACCCTCGGGCGCAACGCAAGCCCGGTGAGAATCACTTCTGATTTCCACTAGTGGAGACCAGGCATGATAGCCACGCTGAGGGGCTAGGAAGCCATTGGAGACCCGGTTGGTCAGGGAAGTAGCTGGTCAGTGCCTGTCTGGCAATGCCTACCTGACACCATGGAAGTGCCACACTGGCTGTTCCAGTTGGGCACTGCCAGTTTTCCAGGGGTGGGGCCTGGGTGAGGCTTGAGATCAGGCTGTGATGAGGGGGCCTACGACAGGGGCTATGACGGGGGATTCATGAAGGGGTGGGGCATGAAGCCGGGGCATGTTGGGGGTCATGAAGGGGGACCCATTTGGAGGGCCCCAATGCCAGTGGTCCATGTTGGGGAGGGGGGGTGGGAAAACATACTGGGGGAGAGGAGGGGGGGGGGGGGGGTGGCAGGCAGTACCAGCGCTCTCCCAAAAAGTGACTGAGTGCAGGATGGTCGTGGTCCGGACAGACCGGTGCAGATCACTCCGGGTTACTCACCATTATGACACTTAGTCATTTGGCTGGAAAATCACAGCCCATATATCTTACAGTGTGAGATTTAGTGCGGAGATCTTAAATGAGGAAGATAAAATGTATGGGTAAATGAAGGAAATAGTACTCTGAGATGAGCTTCACTCACCCATGTCAATCAGTTAGTATGACTTTGCTCACATTCCTTTGAGGGCCTTGATTTGTGGTCCCAGATATATAAAAAGTCAATGAATTATAACAGAACTCATTTGAGCTCGAGAGCTATACACTGTTTCCCCATCTAGGCTTATGTTTTTTGTAGTGAAAAGTTACTTACCTGCATATTGTTTAACTTGCCCAAAGCTAGCTAGCTAATTAGCTTAACTATTGTGCTAAATTTGGATTATCACATTAAATAGTATTTTTGCTAATATTATTCATGCTACATTATGTTCTTATAAAGGAAATGCCTTCTTTAAGATGTATTCAAGTAGAAGTGAGGACAATTAAAGAGTGGAATGACTCAGTTGAGCAAGCACAGGTTGCACAACTGAAGGAGTGATGAATGCTACAAAATGGCTCATTAAAATATATCAGAAATTCAAAATATATAAAAGTAATGTAAACTTTAAAAAACAATTGATATAACAAACTTAATATTGCACCTTCAACATCACAAAACATCCCAAGGTGCTTCATAGGAGCATTATCAAACAAAGTTTGACACTGAGCCTCATAAAATGTTAAAGCAGATGACCAAAATACTCGGTCAAAGAGCAACATTTTAAGGAGCGTCTTAAGGAAGGAAAAAGGTAGATAGGTGGAGAGATTGAGGGGAGGGAATTTCAGAGCTTAAATCCCCAGCGGCTGAAAGCTTGGCCACCCAGTGGCGGAGCAATTAAAATCTGGGATGAGCAAGAGGCCAGAATTGGAGCCCTTGCTTGGAAGGTTGTGGAGCTGGAGGAGATTGCAGAAAAATAAAGGCTCTGTGGGGATTTGAGAATGACGATGAAAATTTTAAATTTGAGACATTGCTCAACTGGGTGTCAGTGTAGCTCAGTGAGGGGCGAACAGGACTTTGATATGTTAGGAAAGACGCAGCAGAGCTTTGGATGAACTTAGGTTTCTGGAGGGTAGAAGATAGACCATAAGACATAGGAGCAGAATTAGGCCACTTGGCCCATCGAGTCTGCTCCACCATTCAATCATGGCTGATAAGAGTCTGACTAAGAGTAGAGTTTGGAGGTAACAAAGGCATGGATGATGGTTTTAGCAGCAGATGAGCTGAAGCAGGGGTGGAATCAGGCAATGGGAGGTAGGTGGTCCTGGTGTGGATATATGGTTGGAAACTCATCTCAGAATCAAATATGATTCCAAAATTGTGAATGGAACGGCTCACCCTCAGAAGCTACCAGGGAGGAGGATGGAATAACAGTGAACTGTACAAAAACATTACACAATTTAGACAGTATTTCATGGTAATAGATGGTAATATAGCCTGTTAACTAAAAAAAAGCAAGAATACCTACCTTCCTGTTTATCAATGATACCTATTGCACTGGTATCTATGATGTAAAGACGTCCATCCTCAAAAGTGCCAAACATATTATCATGGATGCTGGTATAGTAGAAAAAATAATTCAAGTCATTGTTTCTCAGAGAGTGAGTGATTTGCAGGAGCTGGTAGGCCACGTCTGCAGTAACCTCCAGAGACGCATTATAAAATTCCCTGATCGGAAGCGTCCACGGAGTCACAATTACTCGACCGCAAGATCCAAAGTATCGCACAAATGGCCATCCTTCTGCCCCTGGGAAAAGCTGAAAGAGAACCACTGTCAATTTTGCAGAACAATAGTGGGTTTTCTTTTGTAATTCTAATTAATTGAAAGAATTGTTAAGCAGTTCTGTCCCTTACAAACAAGATAGAGTAATTAAAGGAGGTTAATAATGTAGTGCTGATGCAGTCAGTGCTGCCATTTTGCCATCAAGAAGGAATTGGACTGGTTCTTGACTGGGCCAGAGATTGAATCATCCATAAGGCTTTATGATCCATGTGATTTCCTGGACTCTTTTTGATCACTGGAGAGTAACTGTCCTTTATTGGCCTCAGGATTTTCTCTGCTTTTGCTGTAACTACACGTTAACTGTCCATTATGTGTGCATAAGGACACTGAAATTATAGAATCATAGAATGGTTACAGCACAGAGGGATGCCATTCAGCTTGCTATGTTTGTGGCTCTCAGCAAGAATAACTCATTTTGTCCTACTACCCTGCTTTTCCCATAGCACTACTGCAGCATGTGGGCATTATGGACAGCACTGCAATCCCACACAACCATATCTATAGTAGATTTCAACTCCAGGAACTTCAGTTCACAGCTGTTGAGCTGGACTCTGAGGTGTGGGCATTGTAGGGCATCAGGCAGGGCAAGGGTTACCTGAACATTTTGATCCAGAAGTAGTTCTGGTTAGTGGGTGGGAACAGGAAGGTGTGAATGCAAGACATGGTTACAGGATGGCAAAGACTGAGACTTAAGAGTACATTACATTTAGGAAGGACAGGAAGCTGGGAAAAGGTGGAAGGGGAGCTCTGTTAATTAAAGATGACATTGGTATAATAGAGAAAGAGATTACCTTAGTTCTGGAAATTAAGATATAGAATCGGATTGGGTAGAGATGAGAAACAGTAAGAAGTCATCTGTGTGAGTTTAAAGGCCCCCGAACAGTAACCACATGAGATATAGGAAGAAATAATGGGGGCTTGTGTGATTGGCATGGTGATAACCATGGGCGACTTCAATCTACATATAGAGTGGATGAGCCAGATTGGCAAAGGTAGCCTGTTTGATGAAATCGTCGTGTTTTCAAAACAGTTTCTTAGAGTAGCACTTTCTAGAATCAGCCAGAGAACTGGCGATACGAGATCTGAAAATGTGCACTGAGGCAAAATTAACTAGTGACCTTATAGCGAAAAGTGTTCCTCGGTGACAGTGATCATAATATGATTGAATTTCACAAAGTTTGAAGGACAGGGGATCTAAGACTAGTGTTTTAAACTTAAATAAGGGTGATTATGAAGGCATGAAAACAGCTGGCTAAAATGAATTAGGAAATTAAGTTAAGGGATAGATCAGTCAAGATGCAGTATCTGACATTTAAGGAGATACTTCAGAATACTCAGAAAAGATACATTTCATTGAGAAAAAAAAGACTGTCGGGAAGCACCATTTGTAACTAACTAAGGAAGTCAAAGATAGTATTAAATTGAAAGAAAAGACACGTAATTCCGCAAAAGTAAGTGGCAAGTCAGAAGATTGGATGGAATGTAAAGAACAGCAAAGAATGACAATGATTAATAGGATGGTGAAAATAGAGGATGAGAGAATGCTAGCTAGAAACATAAGAATTTCTACAGGTATTTGAAAAGGAAAAGAGTAAGTAACATTGGTCCTCTAGCGAGTGAGTGTCGGGAATTAATAATGGATACTCAGGAAATGGTGGATGAATTGAATAGATCTTTTGTATCTGTCTTCACTGTAGAGGATACAAGTAACATCCCAGAAATAATTGAATCAGGAGTGACAGGGAGGGAGTAACTTTTAACAGTTACAATCACCAGAGAAAGGATACTGAGGAAATTATTAAAAATAAAGGCTGACAAGTCCCCCAGACCTGATGGCATGCATTCTGGGATCTTGAAATAAGTGGCTACTGGGATGTTAGATGCATTGGTTTTAATTTTCCAAAATTTTGGAAAAGTCCCATCGGATTGGAAAATAGTGAACATGACTCCTCTAAGAAAGAAGGGAGACCGAAAGAGGGAAAATACAGGACATACAGCATAACATCTGTCATAAGAGAATTGCTGGAATCTATTATTAAGGAGGTTAATCTCAGAAAATCTCAGTGCAATCAGGCAAAGTCAACATGGTTTCGCGAAAGGAAAATCATGTTTGACTATTTTATTGGAATTCTTTGAGGAAGTAACAAACAACATGGGATAAAGGAGACCTTGTGGACGTGCCATACAGCGATTTGACAAGGTGCTACAGCATTTGGTTCTCGTTTTGTGTCCTCATTAAGTCAGTAAAGAGGTCAAGGGATAATAGAATTTGATTACTGAATGCACTTTTATGTTACCATGTGAATAGGCAGATACCAATTTATAAATCCTTGGAAGTCCATTTCAATATCTGAACTCTTGTTTAATTTCTTATTTCTATTTTATCTTGAAGACAAAACAGATTATATTCAAATATGTTAAATTTTTTATGATAAAGTTTGATTCCTGAGTAAAATTTATATCTCACTCAGGAAGAGAGCAGTGACGTTAAAAGTGAACTGTAATTGTAAGGAATTGTACCTGCAGGACAATGGGGTGGGTGTTGACAGACAGGGTATAGAGCAGGCGTAATTTGTCCCGATCAGAGAAATGTCGCATCAGGACACTGCCTGAATCCCTCACTTCAGCGTAACGCCGAACAATCCGGTCCAGCAGGCGTTGGGATGGACATCTCAGTAAAGGGCTAGGGAGACTCTGTGATTTAGAAAAAAAACACATGGCAATATAGAAGAAGCTCCATGAGTTGCACACAGCAGTGCAGCAATATTCAGTAAAACTAAAATCACTCAGCCATTTTGCAGGACCAGCTTCAATTTTAATACATTATACTGTTCATAGGTGGTAAAATCACAAACTAGAAGCAGGAGTAGGCCATTCGGCCCTTCAAGCCTGCTCCGCCATTCATTATGATCATGGCTGATCATGTTCAATATCCTTATCCACCTTTCCCCCCATATCCCTTGATCCCTTCAGCCTCTAGAGCCATATCTAATTTCTTCTTGAAATCACACATCTACTTTCTGTGGTAGTGAATTCTCGACATTCACCACTCTGGGTAATGATATTTCTTCTCAGCTCAGTTCTAAAAGGTTTACCCCTTATCCTCAAACTATGACCCCTAGTTCTGGACTCCCCCCCCCCCCCCCCCCCCCCCCCCCTGTTAGAATTTTTATAAGTTTTTATGAGATCCCCTCTCGCTCTTCTCAACTCTAATAATTACAATCTAACCAACTTAGTCTCTCCTCATACGACAGACCTGCCATCCTAGGAATCAGCCTGGTAAACCTTCGCTGCACTCCCTCTATAGCAAGGACATCCCTCCTCAGATAAGGACACCAAAACTGTACACAATACTCCAAATGTGGCCGCATCAACACCCTATACAAATGCAGTAAAATCCTATCCTATTTAACGATGGACTTCATGCTGAACCATTTGGGCTCAGATTTCATAGACAGCAGTGAAATGACAGTGCTTGCTGAAGTCCTCAAAGAATGCTGCCCATAAAAATCTATTGATCTCCATGGGGGTGTGGACTTCCCACCAATAGCTTGTATCAGGCACCAAGGGAAATGGATTTCAAGGTTCCTGCATCAGTGATACCATCAAGCGGGGTAAGTAGCCTGAAGCATTGAAGTAACTGCAAACCAAGCAAATGCATTAATTGTTCTTCACATTAATTTAAATTTTACAGAGAGCAAAATTACTTACTGGGACATACACATGCGGTTAATGCAGAAACTGAAATATCAGTCATATACATTTTAAAAAATGGCATAATAATCATAATGGAGAACTATGACAATCCACAAATATAATATTATTCTCTCAGGGCTGGAGTCGTTGTTCAGAGGTAATTATGAACTTTAGTACATTGTTAAAATACACTTCCATCTCATCCAACAAGGTGCAACCTTTTCAAAGGTTTTACACCGAGACTAATTGGGGCGTTCTCATCAGTTCAGTGATTTCTAATTGATTTATTGGGGGAACTTCAACAGTGCAACACAAGCAAAGAATCACTAAGAGCAATCTCTGGATTTCCACATTTAGCTGCGCATGTGTGGACACAAGTTTCAGAGAAGTTGCGACAATGATTGCCGACAGTTTTTTTCCATCATTACTACTGTAGAGTCCACTCTTTGGGTGAGGTGCTTGGTTAATTCTGTGAGGGACTCTGGTCACTTAAATCAAAGTGCGCTGGAAAATTGAAGCCAGTGGACAAACAGTGGTAGATCAAAGAGATCAAAGGGATCAGTGCTTGGTCCTCTGCTCTGTGATTTTTATTAATGACTTAGAGGAGGGCGCTGAAGGGTGGGTCAGTAAATTTGCTGATGACACCAAGATTGGTGGAGTAGTGGATGAGGTGGAGGGCTGTTGTAGGCTGCAAAGAGACATAGATAGGATGCAAAGCTGGGCTGAAAAATGGCAAATGGAGTTTAACCCTGATAAATGTGAGGTGATTCATTTTGGTAGGACTAATTTAAATGTGGATTACAGGGTCAAAGGAAGGGTTCTGAAGACTGTGGAGGAACAGAGAGATCTTGGGGTTCATATCCACAGATCTCTAAAGGTTGCCACTCAAGTGGATAGAGTTGTGAAGAAGGCCTATAGTGTGTTAGCTTTTATTAACAGGGGGTTGGAGTTTAAGAGCCGTGGGGTTATGCTGCAACTGTACAGGACCTTGGTGAGACCACATTTGGAATATTGTGTGCAGTTCTGGTCACCTCACTATAAGAAGGATGTGGAAGCGCTGGAAAGAGTGCAGAGGAGATTTACCAGGATGCTGCCTGGTTTGGAGGGTAGGTCTTATGAGGAAAGGTTGAGGGAGCTAGAGCTGTTCTCTCTGGAGCAGAGGAGGCTGAGGGGAGACTTAATAGAGGTTTATAAAATGATGAAGGGGATAGATAGAGTGAACGTTCAAAGACTATTTCCTCGGGTGGATGGAGCTATTACAAGGGGGTATAACTATAGGGTTCATGGTGGGAGATATAGGAAGGATATCAGAGGTAGGTTCTTTACGCAGAGGGTGGTTGGGGTGTGGAATGGACTGCCTGCAGTGATAGTGGAGTCAGACACTTTAGGAACATTTAAACGGTTATTGGATAGGCACATGGAGCGCACCAGGATGATAGGGAGTAGGATAGCTTGATCTTGGTTTCAGATAAAGCTCGGCACAACATTGTGGGCCGAAGGGCCTGTTCTGTGCTGTACTGTTCTATGTTCTAAATCATCAATGCAGATTTGGTCCCATTATGGCTTAAATATTAGGTGTAAACAAGGCAATAGCAAGAAGAATAGACTGGGACTTTTTTCTCTGGAGCGTAGGAGGCTGAGGGGTGATCTTCTAGAGGTCTATAAAATAACGAGGGGCATAGACAAGGTAGATAGTCAATATCTTTTCCCAAAGGTAGGGGAGTCTAAAACTAGAGGGCATAGGTTTAAGGTGAGAGGGGAGAGATACAAAAGTGTCCAGAGGGGCAATTCTTTCACACAGAGGGTGGTGAGTGTCTGGAACAAGCTGTCAAAGGTAGTAGTAGAGGCGGGTACAATTTTATTTTTTAAAAAGCATTTAGATAGTTACATGGGTATGATGGGTATAGAGGGATATGGGCCAAATGCGGGCAATTGGGATTAGTTTAGGGGTTTTTAAAAAAAGGGCGGCATGGACAAGTTGGGCCAAAGGGCCTGTTTCCATGCTGTAAACCTCTATGACTCTATATGAAATAGTAGCCATGAACTTGATCATTTTAGTTGAGTACAATTGGAGAGATTCAGTCGTATATTCTGTACCTAGTGGTCCAGTAACGTACCTGAACCAGCTCAGCAGTGAGCCGATCAGCTGTCAGCCATTTCTGGAAACGCTCTGTGCGTCTCAGAACATTTTCAATGCTGCATGCAGCTTTCTTTGATGCTGAAGTGCAAATTTTCCTATCAGAAAGTTCATTCTGAAACTTGCTTTGTAACCGAGAGATGACCACTGGCTTCCAGCTCTCAGCGTCAGCTGTGTAATTTGCAAAATACGTTGTCTTGTGGCTCGGAGGGAGCTTTAATGCTGCAGACATCCAATTCTCAAATCTGCAAGAAATAGAATAATTTGTATCAGAGAATTAGAAACATGGAAATGGAGTATGTGCTCCTGTACACGCTGCTTTGACCTGATACAAATCTTTATCCTTTCACTATTCATGTGTTTACAGATGACATCATCATACAAATTAGTTGTCTTTGTTGCAGAACTCAGTTGTTCTTCACGAGGGTTCAGTTTCATTTTCCTATTTAGGAGTTTTCTTTGAGTTGTGAAGGAAAAACTGGTTTTGAAATTGAACTCCACATTCAATTCCCTCCAATCAGGTTTCAGTCCCTGCCCCAGCAGCAAACAACTATTACCAGAGTTCACACCACCTCTCAGCGGGAAGACCGACCCACCATTGGAAGAACTGCAACATGATTTTACGCCAGCAGCTTTTGGTTTTTTTTGGGCTCCCATCAGATTCTCCGCTGCTGCTCGCCACCAAACCCACCGTGTGGGAATGGGAGAATTCTGCCCATGGTGTTGGTATCCACATGTATGCTGTCACCACCAAGCTCTACCTCACCCGCCACCCCTCTCGACCCCTACACTGTTGCTAAATTGTCAGACTGTTTGTCCCACGTCCAGTGCTGGATGTGCAGAAATTTCCTCCAACTTAATATTGGGAAGGCGAAAGCCATTTAGTCTGTTCTACAATCTTTGTTCCTTCACCCCTGACTTCATCCCTCTGCTGGCAACAATCTGAGGCTGAACCAGACTGTTTGCAGCTTTGATATTATATTTTACCCCAACTTATGTTCCCACTATATATCTGCGCCATTACTAAGACTGCTTATTTCCACCTCAGTAACATCCAATTCTGACTCTGTTCATCTGTCACTGAACTGATCATCCACGCCTGTGTTATCTCTAGACTTGACCGTGTCAATGCACTCCTAGACTGTCGCACACGTTCTATCCTCAGGGAACTTGAGTTCATCCAAATTTCTGCTGCCTTGCTCATACCAAGTCTCATTCACCCATCACTCCAATGTTCACTGACCAACACTGGCACCTGGTTAAACAATGTCTTGACTTTGAAATTCCCAGCCTTGTTTTCAAATCACTCCAAGGCCTCATACAAACATACGAATTAGGAGCAGGAGTAGACTACTTGACCCTTTGGGTCAGCTCCGCCATTCAATAAGATAATGGCTGGTCTAGTTGTAACTTCAACTCCACATTCCTGTCTACCTTTCACCCCCTTGTTCATCACGAATTTATCTAGTTCTGCCTTAAAAATATTCAAAGACTCCACTTCCACTGTTTTTGTGGAAGAGGGCTCCAAAAACTCACAACCCTCTAAGAGGAAAAAAAATCCCTTAATCTCTGTCTTACATGAGTGACCCCTTATTTTTAAACAGTGGCCCCTAGTGCTAGATTCTCCCACAAGAGGAAACATCTTCTCCATATGCACCCTGTCAGTACTCCTCAGAATCTTATGTTTCAATCAAGTCCCCTCTTACTCTTCTAAATTCCAGAGGATGCAAGCCTAATGTGTTCAACCTTTCCTCATAAGACAACCCACCTATTCCAAGTATTAGTCTAGTAAACTTTCTCTGAACTGCTTCTAACACATTTACATCTTTCCTTAAATAAGGAGTCCATTACTGTACACAGTACTCTAGATATGGCCTCACCAATGCCGTGTACAACTGAAGAATTACCTCCTTATTTTTGTAATCACTTCACCTCACAATAAACAATAACATTTTATTAGCTTTAATTACTTGCTGTACCTGTATTCTAGCTATGTGATTCATGCACTAGAACACCTAGATCCTTCCGAATCTCAGATCCCTGCAATCTCTCACCATTTTAGACAAACTTTTTTATTCTTCCTACCAAAATGGAGAATTTCACTTTTGCCCACATTATACTCCATTCTCCAGAGCTTTGCCTATCCAATTAATCTATTTATATGTCCCTTTGTAGCCTCCATATGTCCGCTTCACCAGTTACTTTCCTACCCATCTTCGTGTCATCAGTAAATTTAGCGACCACTTCTTCAGTGCCTTCCTCCAAGTCATTTATATAAATTATAAAAAGTTGAGGCTCCAGCACTGATCCCTGTGGCACACCACTCATTACATCCTGCCAAACAGTAAAGGACCCATTTATACCAACTCCCTATTTCCTGTTAACTAGCCAATGTTCAATCCATGTCAATATGTTACCCCCTATGCCATGAGCTTTTATTTTACACAATAACCTTTGATGTGGTAACTTATCAAATGCCTTTGGAAAGTACAGTACATCCACTAGTTCCTCTTTATCTACAGCACATGTGACTCCTTCAAAGAGCTGCCTTGGACTTTTTTATTATGTTGAAGGCACTATATAAATCCAAGTTACTCCTTAGGGAGAGGTTTAGGAAGTTTGTAAAAGGAAGACACACCTGAGTTTATTGAAAGGAATGGACTTGATGAAGCCAAATTGTACTTTCTTCATTTTTTTTAATATTGCGTGCTCAGACCTATGAAACATTGCCTTTCTAATCAATGTCCTTGAGGAGGGAGACCAGACAATAGTTGTTCAAAGCAGGTACCATTGTGGTACATGATTAACTGGTAGGAAATACACATTTAGTGCAATGGACATCATTCAGTATCTCTCCCTGTGGACATTTCACATCCATTACCATGGGAAGTTTCTTTTGTCTCCCTCGTTCTTTTTTAATTGAAAACCTTCCTACTTTTTCAGTATCGTCTGCAATACAGTCGACTCAGTTTATGAAATAGGCAGGCAAGGATGGTAACTCCCTCTAGGAGGTGAAGCTGGTCTGTGCTAATCGTGTGAAATGGGTTCATCGCCAATCAGCAGTTGCTTTACACTAGAAAATAGCTGATTCGCTATGCTTCCATTTTGAGCTACTGGAATAGATCAATTTCACCCCCAATTATTTTTGACTAATTATCAGATTTCCAGCATCATGGTTCTTTTTACTCTCATGATTAGAGTGCAGTATTGAGGAAGAAGTGAACATATTTGTTGAGGAGGGGTTAAAACAATTAAGTAACGAGATCTGGAAACAGTTCTCATTCTGAGAGGATCGGGAAACAGCAATTCTGTCATTTATTGAATGCATTTACAGCAAAAATATAAACTCCAGTTTATTCTCACTCGCTAGAATATTTCAGAACTTTCTTGATAAATAAAATTTCAGTTTAATTTATTTTATATTAGGCCTTAAACTAAAAAGAGAAACCACCAACAGTGAGCCCATATCCACCCTGCACATAGCATCAAATAAAGTGTTATATAAAAGGAAGAACAGGGGGAGAAACAATCCAGTTCTCTGCTCTACCCTTGGAGTTGCCCAGTTGTGCCACCCCTGTGCTCCTTAACTCACCCCCCCGCAACATTTCTCCAATCTTGAGGAATTCCATCCTGAACTACTGAATGAGATGGTGTGACCCCAAAGGGGGCATTCCCACACGTCACTTTTGCATTCCAAGGATGTTTTTTATCACATTCCAAATACTTCCCAATTGTGTGATTCAAGCAGAACATTCAGCCAAAGACAATGACATTCAAAATCCCAAATAGGGCTACACCTCTGCTGAGCAGAATGAATCAAATTGTGGAGAACAGTTTCAATATTTTTCTACACCCACACAATTTACCGCACCCTGTCCCAGAAACTATAGGAACATTGCCGTACTTTTCATTTTCAATGTGAACATATATTTTGAAAGGTCCAGACTTCATACTTAAGATTTATGGCAAAGAGAATATATTTCGCTCTCATATCTAATGAAGTTTATAGTCAGCCAATATGGTTCCTTTGCAATCCATTTTTCCTCTAATCTCACCTGATTTCTTCTTTGAAGAACTTCCTGCACAGAGATGTTCCTATACAGGCATTGCATTTGTCCAAGCCCAGAAAGCTCCTGCCAAAGTTGTAGACCGGTTTCAACCTTGTTATGTTAGCAATGGCTTTAGTTCTTGTATCCAAACTTAATGCCAAAGGTGCCAGCGACGTCAAGGCCAAGATGACACAGCTCCACATATCTGCCAAGCCCTCCACACAGATCCTTTAACACTCAGTTGAAATTGCTTCATCCACATTTACTAACCAGCAGCGACAATTCTCCAGAAAGTTTTTTAATTGTGACTTCTGCAAATGGAGCATGAAGTATTTTTTGAGGTAGATACAACTACAGGAATGACGTCTTTGTCAGTCCACCAGCCTCTATCCGAGAGCTGATTGTTCTTGGAGGAAGTATGGAGCCTGCTGATAATTTGGTTGCTATGGTACCACTTCCCCACATTGGCCAGTGTAGGAATGTGATAGGCCAAATCATCTGTTTTCCTCCCATCTCCACACAACACAATAACTTCAACACACTCATCTGTTATGCTACAGATAATGGTAGGATATCCTGGCTGTTTCACTCAGAAATCATTTGGAAGCTTTTCTAGCAGAGCAATAACTTCTCTCAGTGATTGTTTTTAAGTTATGTTTCAATTAATTTCCAAACTGTAAAAGGGTGAGGTTGCAATAATTGATATTCTGAATGCTATTTTGTCATCAAGCAAAATTTGAGTTTTCCTGTCATGGTCGTGAAAATCAACTATTTAACAGAACAAAGAAAAGTACAGGAACAAGCCCTTCGGTCCTCCAAGTCCGTGCCAATCATGATGCCCTAACTAAAAGAAACCTTACTTGGTTCGTATCCTTCTATTTCCTCCTCATTCATGTACCCATCCAGATTCATCTTAAATGTTGCTAATGTGCCTGCTGCCACCACCTCCTCTGGCAGTGCGTTCCAAGCACCCACCACTCACTGCATGAAAAACTTCCCCCACACATCTCCCTTAAACTTTCCCACTCTCACATTGAATCCGTGCTTCCTTGTAATTGACACTTCCACCCTTTGACTAGCCACCCTGTCTATATACCTGTCATAATTTTGTAGATCTCTATCAGGTCTCCCCTCAGCCTCCGTCTTTCCAGTGAAAACAATCCTGGTTTATTCAACCTCTCCTCATGGCTAATGCCCTCGAGACCAGATAACATCCTGGTGAACCTTCTTTGCACTCTCTCCAAAGCTTCCATGTCCTTCTGATAATGTGGTGACCAGAACTGCCCGCAATACTCCAAATGTGGCCTAACCAAGGTTTTATATAGTTTTAACATGATTTGCCAACTCCTGTACTCAATGCCCCAGCTGATGAAGGCAAGCATTCCATATGTCTTCTTAATCACCTTGGCCACCTGTGTTGCCACTTTTAGGGAACTGTGGACCTGCACACCCAGATCCCTCTGTATGTTAATGGTCTTAAGGGTTCTGCCATTGACAGTATAATTCACACCTAAGTTTTATCCTCCAAAATGCATCACCTCACATTTATCTGGATTAAACTCCATCTGCCATTTCTGTGCCCAAGTCTCCAACCTATCTATAACCTGTTGTATCCTCTGCCAATCCCCTGCACTATCAGCAAATCCGCCAATCTTCATGTCATTCACAAACTTACTAATCAGACCACCCACATTTTCCTCCAGATCATTCATATATATATATATACAAACAACAGAGGTCCCAGCACTGATCCCAACGGAACACCACTAGCCACAGATCTCCACCCTGAAAAGCACCCTTCCACCACTGCACTCTGTCTTCTATAAGCAAGCCAGTTCTGTATCTATCTAGCCAGCACACCCCAAATCCCATTTGATTTTAGTTTTTGTATCAGTCAGCCATGTGGGACCTTGTCAAACGCAAATATCATTTTTGCAGAACAACTGGTCAGAACAAATGTAAGGGTGGACAGTTATTATTCAGCCTTTTCTGAAATATCTAAGAGTCAGGGAGAAATGATGCAGTACTTTCTTACAGGCGAGTATTGGGCTGGGCCCTAATGATAGGGATAGTTAGAGCATGTGGAATGAAGGAGCTTTATAGATCACAAAGGCTTTTATTTTCCCTGTTTTCTTACACAGTTCTTTTGAAACTGAATGATGGAGATTGGAGAGCACCCAGGTGCAAAGGTGATTCTGGCAGTGTTCAATAACCACCCACCCGAACCCATCCGAAATTGGTCCTTGGGCCTCGATTCTGGTCAGCTCTGGGTGTCAACTGAACATCCCAAACAGCTTGAAGATTGTGCTGTAATCAATATTAGACCACACCAAGACTGACAGCTAAGGCTGAATGGAAAGGAGATGACTGGGAGAGGGGCGATCGTGGACAGTCTGCTGCCTGCACTCATTTTGTGAAATCAAGAAGGGCACTCTTATTCCTAATCAAATAATGGAATTTTCCAAAGTTTTGGAGCAATGTTTTGAGTGGCCTCCAGTGCTTGTCTTAAGGACTGTTGGTTAGACCATACAAGACAGCTTCCACGCTGCAGGTTGTAAATGGGTACAGAAGCCTCATTTCAATATTGAAGTAAAGTCTGCCCTTGTGTTGGTACAGTAAGAAGTCTCACAACACCTGGTTAAAGTCCAACAGGTTTATTTGGTAGCAAATACCATAAGCTTTCGGAGCAATGCTCCTTCGTCAGATGGAGTGGTCTCTTGTGTTGGTTGCCAGTAGAAAGGCCCTGGTGGCTTGCACATCAGTGCAGATCGGGAGTCAGCTTTTGCCCTGCTAAATTAGGTATAATGGTGGTCATTGTACATCTGGGAACCAGGTATGACATTGTTGAATTTAAACCTTATTGGTTTTAAACCTTATTGATATTTCTGTGGATAAGAGTGAGTTGATCAAACACAACCAAAAGAATATTATTTCAGTGGAGATGAGTTGCCTTTATTGAGAAGTCCTAGTTTCAGTTGGGGAAGAAAGTTTATGTTGGAACACATGATTAAAAGTACTCATTAAATATTGGGACTGTCTTATCAGATACTTTTCCAACTGTTAAATCTTTAAACTCTAGTGTTTTCAAGATTTCAGCTGTCCAAGAAAAGCAAATAACTGTTAATCTGAACACTAATCTTTTTTACAGTATTGCTTAACCAGGCACAATGTAAGTTCCATTCTGTGAATGGGACTTTTGAGATTTACCCTCAATACAACAGACTGCTTTGATAACCAACAGATCTCTCCAGTGGCTAAAGCCTAATTTTCCAGATGTTTTAACACACAGAGATTATACACAAGAGAATAGCAGAATCTTCCAATGCTTTCTGAAAGCTGTCAAAGACAGTGGTCACAACAGGAAGTTGACTGGCTGCTTGTGTGTGCTGGGAGAAAATCTCGGAATGTTTCTGTGCCAAACTAGCAAAGCAAACAAGAGGTGGAGCTTTAAAAACAGTATGTCCTTCTTTCACACTTGAACAGACCTTCTGCTGGCTGGCCAGATGGTGCGGAGTGGCAAAGCCAACAGTATGACTCCATATCTGGGACGGCTTGCTTCTCCTGTTTTAACCAATTCATTGATAGAATCAGTAACATGCTGTAATCTTCACTACTCCTAACTTAAAACTGGCATTCATGACTTCACAGTTACCTGCTGCTATTATGGACCTAAAATGTTTCCCTTTCAAGAGCAGTGGAGGGTAACAAGACTGCCAGTTGGCAGTGTGATATCAGAATGGGATTGCCATCTTTTACCATTGAAAGGTGCAGGTGCTTTTAGACAATCTCACTCGGAGCTGCAGCACCGTGTGCTGGCGGTCATTTAGCACTGCATCCAACACACTGCCAACCTGTGACTGCAACAGCTTTGTTCTACAGAACAAAGAACTTTAACATGTGTCAAATGTACCACTAACATTTCAAAGTTTTCAGCAGTTGTATTTAAAACTATTGCCGCGGGGGGAAAAAATTGCTTACATTCACTCCATAATGTGATATCAGAAGCCCCATTTTAATTATTTTTTACAGCACATCTATTGCAAAAAAAAAGCTTCCATGTAAGTTTTATTTTGTGCATAGCAGAATGCAGCATGCAGTAGGTTAAATAAAGCATTGCGCATTGCCTTAGTTACGCAGCTTAATATCTGAAATCAAGATTATTCGTTCTTTATGGATAGATTGATTTTATCTTGGTTTAGCCTTTAGTTCAGATTTCAGGATATCTGAATAATAATAGACTGGAAATGTGTCGTGGTTCACTGTGGTACTTTGCAAAGACGGGTGACTACCAAATAGATTAACGAACAAACGGTTTCTTAAGGTAAGTAACTATGTACAGCAAGTGTTATAATGACTTACGTACTCCACAACTTCAGACTCCTAACTGACCAGGAAAATCCACGCTCCAGGAGTCAATTGGCCAAGTGGATCATATGACCCTCTGGGAGCTTACTACCCCTTAAAGGTGTATGCTACCACATTCACCCAGGCTGCCCCACATAATTGTGATACTTTGTGCATCGTAATACACTCTCCATCCCACCAGGAACTATATGATCATCTGGATGAAGCCAAAAAAAAGGATAAAAATCCCAGGCTGATTTGAGAAAATAAATGTAGGAAATTCCTCCATGACCTTCCCAGGTGATTGAGACTAGATCTTATTACTCATGACAGTTCAGTTCTTTTTTGTTGTATGCTTCTCCAATTTCACCTTGGTCTCTGTGATTCCTCCCTCATTTCTGTCCAGGTATAGCATAAAGGCCTCATCTATTGGAGGAAATTGACGGCATGCATCCTCAGATTTTTCAGGTGGAAGATTAAGTGGATTGAGGGGCTCCTCAATGCCCTTGGAGCATCCAAGCTGCAGAGCTCAGCATCCCTTTGGATTGGACACTTTGGGGTGAAGTAAAACATTTTGCTCCTGGTGCTTTTCGGCCTTTTGGCTACGATCAAGTGTAATATCGACATCCTGCACTTGGTTGAAGTCATGAGGTTACACGAAGGCTTCATTTGAAGCAATTTTTTAAAGCGGCATCTCGGCCTTTTGGCTAAGATGCAAATGAGATCAAGCCTTAGACGAGGTGCAATGCCTGCTCCAATCAGCTTGGATCATGTAGATCAAACCCAAGACAGGAAGTGAGAGGCCTATCTTCTCAGCTTGGATCGGGAATATCTCACTTGCTGAGACTTTGAATTGGACTTTGATTGGATTGAATTGGATATATAAACAAAAAAACACATTTTGCTACTGGCGCCATCTTCCGGACATAGGTTCACCCATGCTTGTTACCATTGTAGGTTTTCACTGGCCAGATCCTGCATGGAAATGAGGAATGACCACAGTGAACAGACTTTCATTACTGCTACTAACAACCATGCCAGTCCCCACTATTCCAGTCCCTAACCACAATTGTTCTCTCAAATTATGCACAATGCATTGGGAGGACCACTGAAATATTTAACTGAATTAGGGGATGTTGTATTATCTTGTCATACAATCCGTTAATTTTTGTGCGAGGATACAGATTCCCAAGGAGCAACCAGCCTGTGATACTACACCAGGACTGCATTATCAGCCCCACCAGGTCCTAATCTCAGGCATGAATAGCTTCACTTGCATTGTGTTCCCAATACCTCCTCTTTACTTGACACTTTTTAAAGTTTGAGACAGTGTATGGGTTTACAACCACAATAGCCCTTGCAACTGAATGGCTGACAACAGGAACAGGGAGTTGTCGGGCTGATAGGGATCGTTGAATGAATTTCTCAAAGACACTTAGAACAGTGTACAGTTTCTGCTTGAGAGTAGGCGGGATATGGAACATAGCTAGTGACTATGACCTTTAAATGTGGAATTCCTGATCTCACCAATGCAACGAGCCGAGGCCAGACATGGGGAAAACTGATGCGAGACTGGCCCCAGCATCTATTTTCCAGTCACCAGATCCAGGACGATATTGGCTGAGAACTGGAAGCAGATTTGCTGCCCAGCTGTTCTCTCAGCCACAGATTCTACATGACATGGGGGAAAATCACTTGAAAAGGAGAGAACATTTTAAAAAAACATTAAAAACTAAAAAGGCAATTTCCTCAAATCACCTAATTTTGTCTGATGTACCAAAATTAAAGATAATAAAAGGGACTATTTATTTCTCCATCCCACCAGCTACAATTTGAATAAAATGATTGGGATTTAATGTGGACAATGGGAGTCCACATTAAGTCAGCTGTAAAACCAGTGGGTGACCCTGAGAGGCTCCTGGCTGCCACTGTTTGGATACCAGTGACAGTGGGATGGACAAGGCTCTTAAATGGCCAGGAAAGGCCCTCAATTTATTTCAGGGCAGAAAGGCCACCTGCAAGACCTCCCAACCTGGATTTGTTCAGAGGGAGGCTGAAATCTCCACCTTGCACTCTCCCAATTGATCATATTTTCCCCTCTGCCTCCCATCCCTCTCCCCGCTGCACCTCCAAATTGACCCAGACGTTAAATTCCGCCCTATGTGTATGCCAATTGTGATGTCCTCAGTGTCTTTGAGCCAGTAGTTCAGATTCTCATAATGAATGTTATAGAGAAAGGCACTGTGTGTTCAGATTTCTCCCCCAAATCCTGCATGTAAATGAATAATGTTCATAACACATGTGAGAAGTAGAGTGGAGTGCAACTCTGGAGCTTAGTCAATGACCAGCATTTCAGGAATGTCCTGTTTACAGTTGTTTGATCTATACTATGCTTCATCTGTCTTCGAGATCAGGGAATTTTATATATTTCCTGTTTCTTGAATGTATGAATGTTGTGTATGTTTTCATCCATAATATTTATGCGCTATTAAAGAGACATGGGCTAGGATTTTTCGGATGTTGGAGTTTCCCTTCCTGCCTTCCATGGAGTCAGTGGTGAGTGTATTGCTGCTGATACTGGCTGCCCTGCAGCCATTTAACAAGCATTCATGGACTGGCGATGAGAATTCTGCCCCTTTCTTGGGAGGAAATCCTGCCTCAGAGCTGCTGGTCAGTCTGAGCACCAGAAGCTGCAAACGATGGGACTGTGTCTCCAAGTAGCCCTCTTAGAGTCCAAATCCTGGGATTCCAGGACCAGGGAAGTGTGGAGGGACTAGGGCAAGGAGGGGAAGTGAGGTTCAGAGGGGGTGATCAGGGCTGTTGCTCGAGAGGGACGGTGGACAGAGCACTCATAGGGGCCAGACCTGGTATAGGGTGGGTGCAACTTTGTAAGGAGGCCTCCCCGTCCCCACACACCTGCCTGCCTGAGGCCTGAGCAGGATCACTTTTCAGCCCCCTCGAGAAAGAGAGAGAGTCTAACCCATGACTGACTGACTATCAATGGTACATCATCATCTATGCCTCACCCAAGTATACTATCCTATTTTGGAATTGTATCTTTAACCATTTACATTGCATTTCTGTAATTCCCTTTTTACAGTTACAGATTCTACCCAACTCCAACTCCTCGCCTTCCTGAGTGACAGTCTGGGGGGATTCAATCTCCCACAGTATCATCAGCTCTTAGGAAGATGTCTTGGAGATATGAGAATGTTCTCCTGCATAGGTAGGGCACCATTATCTGCAGAATGGGACAGGACTTCAGCACATTGCTGTCAGCATTACTACGAAGAAGAGTGACTGAACTGCAAGAACAACAAAGACTTTTCAATGAAAAGACTGATTCAAGAGAGAAGGCCGAAGAGAATCAACCTTGGG
This sequence comes from Mustelus asterias, assembly GCF_964213995.1. Taxonomy (NCBI): domain Eukaryota; kingdom Metazoa; phylum Chordata; class Chondrichthyes; order Carcharhiniformes; family Triakidae; genus Mustelus; species Mustelus asterias. The sequence continues at coordinate 49,733,563 of NC_135817.1, forward strand.
ACCCTCTGGACTGGAAGAGAAGGACTCGGGACACTCCAAGGAACTTGTTGCTCCCTTGAAACACAGAGGGAAAGAGCTTCAGGAATGATTGTTAACGCCAGGGAAGACCGTCACAGCTGTATTATCCATTGCTGTACTGATGACTGAAAAGACACTGAAGATCTGAGATTTCAGTAAACTTAGATGACAAAAGAAAAAAATGTCCAACTTCCTGTAAGACTGTCAGGAAAAGAAGAGGAGACAATTTTCCAATGATATTTCAGGAGGACTGTCTACTTTCTGCAGGCAATGCTTAGAGAGCCAACACTTCTCTCTGGAGGAGGTTGTTCCACTATGGGCAATAGGAAGAATCACTGAGAAGAAGAAGACAAGACAGACTTATCTTGTGTAATGAGATGATTTTCCTGTAGACAATGCAATAATTGCCGGACAGGATTCTCCAGCTTTAAGTTGTGCACTCATTAGGACAATTTGCAGGAGCAAATGCAAAGGCAACAACAATTTACACTGCACGAGAAGAGAGTGCTGACTGGCTGACAAGTGGACTCTGATTGGTAGAAGTGTTGCCATGGAGAATGCATTGTTTGTATACTTCAGACCAAATGCAGTGTCAGGCACAGTGTAAATAGTAACCCTATTACCAATCTGTTCAAAGCTTTGACAAAAATGCCTTTTTTTCCAGCAACATTCCAGTTCCATCCTACCAAACAACTATTTATATACCTGAGACAGAGGTACAACAAAGACCTAATTTGGGATATCAACAGCATAGTTTGACTTGCAGGTAAGTACTGTCTGTGTGGAGTTTGCACATTCTGCCCATGTCCACATGGGTTTCCTCTGGGTGTTCTGGTTTCCTCCCACAGATGTGCAGGTTAGGTGGATTGGCCATGCTAAATTGCCCCTTAGTGTCCCAAGTTGTGTAGGTTAGATGGAGTAGCCATGGGATATTAATGAGGTTATGGGGATAGGGCGGGGGAGAGGGCCTGGGTAAGATGTTCTGTCAGAGTTCGTGCAGACTCAATGGGCTTAATGGCCTCTTCTACACTGTAGGGATTCTTTGATTATATGATAAGTTAAGAACAGGTAAACTATCTATTGAATTTCTCCGAGTGTATTAAACCAAGGTTTTGCCTGTTTTCCTTTCCAAATGTATCACTTATACTAAAATGAGAGAGAGCCCCACAATCAAGTGCACATATATGCAAGTTGAGATTGAACAGATTTGTAACAAGGTTAGTAATTTATACCCTGCCCGACAACTGCACTTGGTTTGTTGTACACAGATAATGTTTGGCAGTTAACTGTCAATCACAATCAACTGCTACATTCTCCATAACTACCAATCAGAATTCACTTGCTGGCCAGTCATTACAACACTCTCTTCTCATGCTGTGTGAACTGCTGTTCCCTTTACATTTGGTATTCTTGCCAATTGCCCTGATGAGTGCAAGACAAAAAGCTTTGATTTAAAAACAAAGTCTCCTTTTCAGCAATACTCATGTTCTATATTACCAAATGTGAATTAGAAGTGCCAAGAATTCTGCTGCCGCTCTTGTGCTGATCTCCAGCTCTGGAAGGAAGAAGACTTTCAGCTGGGACTGAAGTACGGATGTCAATTGACTTTCACCGTGGGAAGGTACCAGCTCTGGCAGTGTGATCTTCTATTAAGTCTGACCTGGACTCAGACAAAGAATTCTCTCTATCAGATTCTTAATGGATAACAGGAGATAGACTAGGTTTAGCGGAATAAAGATCTGAATGCTGCTTAGCCACTAGAAACACAGTTGACTCCTCGAAAAAGGCAACAGAGATGTCATAGGATATATCTATCAAGTGGAAACACAAATCATTCTCTAGGACCTCAACCTCCATCAGAGGCACTTGGTGCTGCAAGGGCTTCCACCTTATCCCTTTCTTCTAGGAAGAGCCAATTCAGACCCAGCAAGACTTCATGGGTGGTCACTGTTTGCTGTGGTGCCTTCTGTATCTCCATCACTGCCTTAGTTCATGAAGAACAGAGATTCATTACTTCAATCTCTGCCCGGGGTCTAATGGATTTGATTTGATTTGATTTATTATTGTCACATGTATCAACATACACAGTGAAAAGTATTGTTTCTTGCACGCTATACAGACAAAACATATCATTCATAAGGAAGGAAACGAGAGAATGCAGAATGTAGTGTTACAGTCATAGCTAGGGTGTAGAGAAAGATCAACTTAATGCAAGGTAAGTCCATTCAAAAGTCTGACAGCAGCAGGGAAGAAGCTGTTCTTGAGTCAGTTGGTACATGACCTCAGACTTTTGTATCTTTTTCCCGAAGGAAAAAGGTGGAAAAGAGAATGTCCAGGGTCATGGGATCCTTAAGTATGCTGGCTGCTTTGCTGAGGCAGCAGGAAATGTAGACAGAGTCAATGGATGGGAGGCTGGTTTGTGTGATGAATTGGGCTACATTCACGACCTTTTGTAGTTCCTTGCTGTCTTGGACAGAGCAGGAGCCATACCAAGCTGTGATACAACCAGAAAGGATGTTTTCTATGGTGCATCTGTAAAAGTTGGTGAGAATCGTAGCTGACATGCCAAATTTTCTTAGTCTTCTGAGAAAGTAGAGGCGTTGGATAGTGTCTCTGTGAAGGAAAGGAACTTGCTGCTGAGTGTATAAACTTCCTCAGCTTCTGAAGACTGAAGTTTCCCAGCCTCTAATTAAAAAGTTGCAGATTGTTGTGTGAAGGATAGTGAGTCATTCAAACGATCAGCATCATCTGGTTTGTCAAGGATTCCTAGAAATATGCCAATGTCATCACCCAATATGGATGTACAGTGACTGTGAAGAACATAGAATCAACAATCAGTCACCCCTGTAGCAAAGAGGAGCAATAATCCTGCCTTTGATTGGAAGGTCACCAGGATTTTGTAATTAGATATCGAAGGATGTAAGGTCATTGGCTGATGCCAATCAAAGTCATCGGTTACTCTTTCAAAGCAACTGCAATATCGATTTTTAAATTGGTTCTAAACCTTGAACCTGCACTGTAACTAACAAGTAGTCTAGACTAACACTGTCAACTTCCCTAGGGACTCTGTAATGTCGCCTTTGTCTCAACTTTCCGTTTCTTGCATGGAATGTGTTTCATATTTCTCGTTTTGACTTTAATTGAAATTGTTGAATTTGCAGAAATGCTTGAAATGTCTGGTTTTGCTGCAATTCTGTGCCCCCTGCTGGGCAGTCTTGGTGTCTATGCTGAGGAGGCACCCATGTACAGAGGTTTAAAGGTATTCTGACTTTCACAGCTATGGGAGAGCTGGTAAGTTTGTGAGATAATTCATAGTAAATACGTAACTAAATCATAGCCACTGCAATGAAACAGAGGTGAAAAAACATGTGCCCTCTGAAATAATCAGCTGAGATGGGCATTGTCCACAAATAGGGTAAGGGATAATGTTTTGAACCTTTGCTACCACAGAGGAGCCTATTTTACTAGCAGCTCCGTCCAGTAAATTACCTTGTGCATTGAAGGGAGAAATCAAATTGCCTGAGGTACTATTGAATGCTTCTCTCGTAAATTTGTTCTTCTTCCAATTTCTGATGCACTGTGGGAAGCATCGTCCTTCTAACTATGTTAGTTGCAACTTGAAATGCTCAAACAATCACCTAGATGGCAGGAGAGTGTTGCTTAGAATATTAAGACTTGAGCAACTGCACTGAAAAAAAAGTACAGGATGTTCGTGAGGATGTAGACAGATGCTTATTGGGAATAAAATCTTAAACAGTAACTTACCTTGCTTTGAGAATGATTCCAAATCAGGTCAGGAGTGTTGTGAAGCTGTACATCCATCTATATGAGTGAGGTGAATGTTTGGGTTGGAGCATTGGCTAATTTGTAAGATTCAGCCTGCCATCTCACTTCAATAATTTAAATATATCGCTTTGTCTTTGCCTCCTTTGTCCTCCCGAAAATCTCTCTCAGCAAATTGGACACATGTGATGTGGGGCTTGATTATAAAACATCAAAAGCTTTTTAAATTTCTGTGCCCTGGTTGTGACGTTCCCTTTTACTGGTCTCCATCCCTTTAACTTGACTGGCATGCAATGTCAATGAACTGAAATCAGTGAATTGACTGATCTAATTCAGGATGCACCGGTTGACTGAGACCTGAAAATGTTAATCAAACGCCATTTTAACCCACTGTCGGAAACAGTCATGTACTTGTGAAATGCAAAATGCTAAAAGTAATCACCCGTCAAGCTTATACCAGCCAATGGAATGAAGTCACTGTTCATGTACCACAAATGCCTACCTGACCTTCTGATCTCTCTCCCCAAAGCAATGCAAAATTCTTAACATTCAAAAAAACTCCACTTTTCCTTCTAAAGATGTGTTACTATATTGTGGGGAGGAAGTGGCGTAATGGTATTGTCGTGACTAGTAATCCAGAGACCCAGGAAAATGCTCTGGGGACTTGGGTTCAAATCCCACCATGGCAGATGGTGAAATTTGAATTCAGAGTCATAGAGGTTTACAGCATGGCCCAACTTGTCCATGCCGCCCCCTTTTTTTTAAACCTCTAAACTAGTCCCAATTCCCCGCATTTGGCCCATAGCCCTCTATACCCATCTTACCCATCTAACTGTCTAAATACTTTTCAAAAGACAAAATTGTACCCACCTCTACTACTACCTCTGGCAGTTTGTTCCAGACACTCACCACCCTCTGTGTGAAACAATTGCCTCTGTGGACCCTTTTGTATCTCTCCCCTCTCACCTTAAACCTATGTCCTCTAGTTTTAGACTCCCCAGTCTTTGGGAAAAGATATTGACTATCTAGCTGATCTATGCCCCTCATTATTTTATAGACCTCAATAAGATCACCCCTAAGCTTCCTATGCTCGAGGGAAAAAAGTCCCAGTCTATCCAGCCTCCCCTTATAACTCAAACCATTAAGTCCCGGTAGCATCCTAGTAAATATTTTCTGCACTCTTTCTAGTTTAATAATATCCTTTCTATAATAGGGTGACCAGAACTGTACACAATATTCCAAGTGTGGCCTTACCAATGTCTTGTACAACTTCAACAAGACGTCCCAACTCCTGTATTCAATGTTCTGACCAATGAAACCAAGCATGCCGAATGCCTTCTTCACCACTCTGTCCGCCTATAACTCCACTTTCAAGGAGCTTTGAACCTGTACCCCTAGATCTCTTTGTTCTGTAACTCTCCCTAATGCCTTACCATTAACTGAGTAAGTCCTGCCATGCTTTGATCTACCAAAATGCATCACGTTGCATTTATCTAAATTAAACTCCATCTGCCATTTGTCAGCCCACTGGCCCAATTGATCAAGATCCCGTTGCAATCCTAGATAACCTTCTTCACTGTCCATTATGCCACCAATCTTGGTGTCATCTGCAAACTTACTAACCATGCCTACTAAATTCTCATCCAAACCATGAACATTGGTGACAAATAACAGTGGACCCAGCACCGATCTCTGAGGCACATCACTGGTCACAGGCCTCCAGTTTGAAAAATATCTCTCTACAACCACGCTCTGTCTTCTGTCATCAAGCCAATTTTGTATCCATTTGACTCCCTCACCCTGGATCCCTTGAGATTTAACTTTATGCAGCAACCTACCATGTGGTACCTTGTCAAAGACCATGTAGACAACATCAACTGCACTGCCCTCATCTACCTTCTTGGTTACCTCTTCAAAAAACTCGATCAAATTTGTGAGACATGATTTTCCACTCACAAAGCGATGCTGACTGCCCCTAATCAGTTCTTGCGTATCTAAATGTCTGTAGATCCTGTCTCTTAAAAATGCCTTCTAACAACTTACCCACTACAGATGTGAGGCTCAACGGCCTGTAGTTCCCAGGCTTTTCCTTGCAGCCCTTCTTAAACAAAGGCACAACATTTGTCGCACTCCAATCTTCAGGCACCTCACCTGTGACTATCGATGATTCAAATATCCCTGTTAGGGGACCCGCAATTTCCTCCCTAGCCTCCCACAGTGTCCTGGGATACACTTCATCAGGTCCCGGGGATTTATCTACCTTGATGCGCTTTAAGACTTCCAGCATCTCCTTCTCTGTTATATGTACACTCCTCAAGACATCACTCTTTATTTCCCCAAGTTCCCTAACATCCATGCTTTTCTCAACAGTGAATACTGATAAGAAAATATTCATTTAGGATCTCACCCATCTCTTGTGGATCCACACATAGATTACCTTGTTGATCCTTAAAAGGTCCTCCTCTCTCCCTAGTTACTCTTTTGACCTTTATGTATTTGTAGAAGCTGTTTGAATTCTCCTTTGCCTGATCTGCCAAAACAATCTCGTGTCCCCTTTTTGCCCTCCTGATTTCTCTCTTAACTCTTCTCCTACACCCTCTATACTCTTCAAGGGACCCACTTGATCCCAGCTGCCTATGCCTGTCATATGCCTTCTTCTTCTTGACCAGGGCCTCAATATCCCAAGTCATCCAGGGTTCCCGACTTCTACCAGTCTTGCCCTTCACTCTAAGAGGAATGTGCTTATCCAGAACCCTGGTTAACACACTTTTGAAAGCCTCCCACTTACCAGATGCCCCTTTGCCTACCCACAGACTCCCCCAATTAATTGTTGAAAGTTCCTGCCTGATACCATCAAAATTGGCCTTGCCCCAATTAGAATTTTAACTTTTGGGCCAATCATTCTCCATAGCTATCTTAAAACTAATGGCATTATGGTCACTGGTCCCAAAGTGATCCCTCACTAACACTTCTATCACCTGCCCTTCCTTATTTCCCAAGAGGAGGTCAGGTTTTGCCCCCTTGCTCGTCGGGCCATCCACATACTGAATAAGAAATTCCTCCTGAATACACGCAACAAATTTCTCTCCACCCAACCCTCTAATACCATGGCTGTCCCAGTTAATATTGGGAAAGTTAAAATCCCCTACTATTACCACTCTATTTTTCAGAGCTATCTGTAACCTCCTTACATATTTGCTTCTCAATTTCCCGCCGACTATTTGGGGGCCTATAGTATAACCCTATCAAAGTGATTTCCTCCTTATTTCTCAGTTCTACCCATCTAGACTCAGTGGGTGAACCCTCGGATATATCCCCCCTCAGTACTGCTGTGATGTTTTGCTTAATCAAAAGTGCAACTCCCCCTCCTCTCTTACCTCCTGTTCTATCTTTCCTATAGCATCTGTACCCTGGAACATTGAGCTGTCAGTCCCGTCCTTCCCTTAGCCATGTTTCAGTAATTGCTATAATATCCCAGTCCCATGTACCCATCCATGCCCTGAGTTCATCTGCCTTGCCCGTCAGGCCTCTTGCATTGAAATAAATGCAGTTTAATTTGGACTTCCCTTGCTCTGTGTCTTGCCTTTGCCGGATCTGTCTGGTACTAGGATTACTGACACTGCCTTTACTAGTTAATGTGCTCTCTTTAACTTCTGTGCTGTCCTCAACCTTCTCTTCTGTCTCCCTTCTGCTTTGGGTCCCACCCCCCCCTGCCAAACTAGTTTAAACCCTCCTGGGTGGCTCTGGCAAATCTCCCCGCCAGGATATTTGTCCCCCTCCAGTTCAGGTGTAACCTGTCCCTCTTGAACAGGTCACCCCTTCCCCAGAAGAGATCCCAATGATCCAAAAATCTAAATCCCTATCCCCTGCACCAGCTCTCAAGCCATGCATTCATCTGCCTAATCTTCCTATCCCTACTCTCGCTAGCACATGGCACCAGCAGTAGTACAGAAATTACTACCTTCAAGGTCCTGCACTTTAGCCTTCTGCCTAACTGTCTATATTCACACTTCAGGACCTCATCCCTTTTCCTACCTATGTCGGATAGGTATCAATATGTACGACCTCCCCTCCCCCTTAAGGATGTCCTGCAAACGCTCAGAGATGTCCTTGATCCTGGCACTAGCGAGGCAACAAACCATCCCGGAGTCACGATCACGGCCACAGAAACGTCTGTCTGTGCCTCTAACTAGCGAATCCCCAATTACTACTGCTAGCTTGCTGTTTGCCCGACCCTGCTCTGCAGCAGAACCAGGTGTGGTGCCACAGGCCTGGCTGCTGCTGGTATCTCCCCCTGACAGGCTATCCCCCTCAACAATATCCAAAACGGTATATCTGTTTGAAAGGGGAATAGCCACATGAGATTCCTGCACTATCTGCCTACCTCTCCTGGTGGTCACTCATCTACCTGACTGAACATGTGGTGTGATAACCTCCCTGTAACTAGTGTCTATCACACTCTCTGCCCTCTGTATGCTCAGCAAGAAGTCTCACAACACCAGGTTAAAGTCCAACAGGTTTATTCGTCAACCCAAGCTTCCGGAGCGCTGCCCCTTCATCAGGTGATTCACCTGATGAAGGGGCAGCGCTCCGAAAGCTTGTGCTGCCAAATAAACATGTTGGACTTTGACCTGGTGTTGTGAGACTACTTCCTGTGCTTAACCCAGTCCAACGCCGACATCTCCACACCCTGTATGCTCCACAGTGCATCCAGCTGCTGCTCCAACTGATCAACGCAGTCTATAAGGAGCTGCAGCTGGACACACTTCCTGCAGACAAAGTTGTCAGGGAGACTAGATTGCTCCCTAATTTCCCACATCTGGCAGGAAGAACATATCACTGCCATTGTACAGATTAAAGAATCTCAACTCACCTTTCCCCTGCTTCTGGTCCTCCCAGTGACTTTTTTAAAATACTTTTCCAATTCAATCAAATCAAGTCCAATTCAGAGTCTCAACAAGTTGAGACATTTCAGATCCAGGCTGACAAGACAGGGCGAGCGACCAAACCACCCTGTCCTGGGCCTGATCTACATGAGCCAAGCTGATTGGAGAAGGGGGAGGTTCCTCCTCCAAGACTTGAGCTCATCTGCATCTTAGCCAAAAGGCCGAGATGCCGCTTTTAAAAATTGCTTCATATGAAACATATGAAGCTTCAGCGTAACCCAATGACCTCAACCAAGTGCAGCCGACCATGGGCTGCCGACCATACACTTGATCTTAGCCAAAAGGCCGACTTTTTATTTGGTTAGAGGAGGAGGTAGGGAGGGAAACACTGAGGTAGTGTTTGAGGTTTAACTGTCCCTTTACAACAGCTCCTCCACAAACCACCACCTGGTAGCAGTGACTGTGCCTATGCAAATCTTGTCTGCAACAGCCAATCAGCGTCGCTGCTCTGCTGCCCTCACCTAGAATTCAATAAAAGATCTGGAATTAATGGTTTACTGATGACCATGAAACCGTTGTCGATTGTTGTTAAAAACCCACCTGGTTCACTAATGTCCTTAAGGGAAGGAAATCTGCCGTCCTTATCTGGTGTGGTCTACATGTGACTCTAGACCCATAGCAATGTGGTTGACTCGTAATGTCCTCAGGAATGGGCAATAAATGCTGGTCCAGCCAGCGACTCCCACATCCCATGAATGAATGAAACAAAACCATCTACAAATCTCGGTCTTTTGGCTAAGATCAAGTGTAGTATTGACATCCTGCACTTGGTTGAAGTCGTGAGGTTACATGAAGGCTTCATTTGAAGCAATTTTTTAAAGCGGCATCTTGGCCTTTTGGCTAAGATGCAGATGAGATCAAGCCTTGGAGGAGGAGCTATGCCTGCTCCATTCAGCTTGGATCAAGTAGATCAAGCCCAGGACAGGAAGTGAGAGGCCTGTCTTATCAGCTTGGATCGGGAATGTCTCACTTGCTGAGACTTTGAATTGGACTTTGATTGGATTGAATTGGATATATAAACAAAAAAAAAAATCTACAAATCAGAAAGCTTCATCTCGTCAGCAGTTATCCAGTAAAGGGCCGGTCAGTTTAAAGTAGTACTTAATAAATACACTGAATTTTGGTGTTACTCTTATGTTTTAAATGAGTAGAAATAGTCTAAATGTGCCTCTGACTTGAAGCTGCCAGTTTTGTCCCTGTTGATGTTCTTCAGTATTCGCAGAATCAATGGGATAAATCCTGATTGACATGGGGGTTATGTGATGGGAGAATAGGAGTTATCCCCGGGAATGCAGGCAGAGCACAAGGCATCGAAGTAGTTGCTAAACTAATGAATCAACTACTCTTTGTTGAAATTCCTTGCTGTCGGTGATTTGGGAACCCAAACCTATCCAGTTGTTACTGGTAGCCTGCCCTCATTCCAGTCTCAGTCTCTCTGTTTGGCAGCACCATGCTCCCTCGACATGGCTCACTCAATTCAAACACTCCTGTGTCTCTCGCCTTACCTCCACACCTTCATCATCACAAGATCACCCAGAAACCTTCTGATTGGGTGAAAGTGCTTGGGTAACTGACACAAGCAGCAGCAGACGGGGATCAGTGAGCACGTGCAGGGAGTGGTAGAAAAGGAAAGTTTTGATTGAATGGTGAATGAACGGGCAGAAAGAAATGGGAGGTTGTGATTGGAGGATCAGTGAGCACCTGGAGTGGGTATGGGAAATTAGAAGCTCTTATTGGTGGATCAGCAAGGTTTTGATTAGTGGGTCAATGAGGACAGAGGGATAGGGAAGGTATTGATTGGTGGGTCAATGAGGACAGAGGGGATGGGGTTGCTGTCATTGGAGGTTTAATGAGAATATGTGGGATATGGGCGGGACTGAAAAAGAAGTTTTCAGAAAATTCCAGAGTTTCATCAGTGGAAACTTTGGCACTGAAAGTTACTCATATTGTTTTGCAGTTGTAACAGTTTCAGTTCAGTTTTTTAGTGCTCCCCCCCCCTCCCCCCCCCCCCCATATTTTGCTGCCCTAAGTAGCAGTCTAGTGGTTCTTGTGGTCCTGAGTGTTCTGCTGCAAAAGGCTGTGGTCACTGAGTCAATTGGTCAGTTGGAACATCCAAGACTAAGATCAAAGTATCATTTGGCAGGAACTTATCCATTCTATGTACAAGCTACAATTATGTTGTGGTTTCCTTCATATTATGGGCTGTAAATATTAATAACAAATATTTAAAGAAAGGGGGTTTGATATTGATCGAGCACCTTTCACAAACACTGGATGTTCCAATGGAATTTCAAGCTAATAAAGTACTTTTGATGTCGAGTCACTGTTGTATTTAGTATATTCAGAATCCACTCTTGTTCTGTCTGGGGGCTATTATATAAATAACAATCAAATAGCAAACTTTAGTGTGAGAGAAAACTGGGGTCCAGATTACTAAAATCTGACATTGATGACATTAGCACCAGATGTCTCTGGAGTAAATCAGAATGAAGTATTTCAATGCATTTCATTGACTTGTTTCTATTTCAAAATAATGGGATTTCAAGACCATCTGTGCTGGTGTTTAAATATGATTTATGCAATTCTGTATTTCAGTGATTATGTACCACTACCTGAATAATGAATAATGTGAAAATATACAAATCTACTTGAGGTACATGTGAAAAAACATACTCTTCAGAGAGTGAGAATCCAATGGAGATAGACTTTGCTTCTTAAAGCTGTGATCTGCCTGAAGCTGGAATTTAACACGGTTGATAGTCTCTATTGCTGTCTAATGTATAATTTTATGACAACCTTGGCACAGCTCTATATCCTGAGCTTATGATTTCAATTTGAAACACAAAGGCATGTCCTGTGGCAGAGACACGTGCAATGTGTCAGAAGTGTGGTTAAGGAGAATTTTTACCAGATGAAAGCACCACTCATGTTCCTAAAATGTTTTGCTGTTGGTTGTTTAAAAGCTAGCATTCCTCATGAATGAATAGGAGTGAATCATAGAAATTAGGGAAAAGTTCAGCGAGCAGGGAGACATTTAAGTACAGTTGATCATTTTCTGTGCTAAATATTGAAGAGTACAAATATCATCATGCGAACCAGTGGCTCACTTCACACGGAGCTGTATATTGTTCCTGAATCCCTGTATCTGTTGTAGTTAAAGCACGGGAAGCTGTGCCTCCTTGATGCTATTGCATTTGGAATCATAAAATCATACAGTGCAGAAGGAGACCATTTGGCCCATCAAATCTGCACCAACCACAATCCCACCCAGGCCCTATCCCCATACATTTACCCTAGCTAGTCCCCCTGACACTAAGGGACAATTTAGCACGGCCAATCCACCTAACTCGCACATCTTTGGATTGTGGGAGGTAACCAGAGCACCCAGAGGAAACCCACGCAGACACGGGGAGAATGTGTAGACTCCACACACACAGCGACCCAAGCCAGGAATCGAACCCGGGTCCCTGGTGCCATGAGGCAGCAGTGCTAACCATTGTACCACCGTACTTACAGATGAAATGCCTGTTGAAAGATGAAACTTAACATGTGTCAGAGTTGGCTTCTATGGAGAGGCAGAGAAATAGTTTGGGTTTTATAGACAGGAAATTAGGTTCAGATCAACATAGCCAGCCAGATTGGTGCCACTTCACTGATGAGTATAGGTTTCAGGAAGGCCATTAAGATGGCCCTCAATAATGCTCACCAAAATGGAGCCACAACTTCATTACAATATTTCGATGGATGTGGGTGAATGCCAGTGAAACCTGCTGTCTGTTTGGAATGAAATTATGCTGGATGTATTTTTTGCCCATCTATAGTAAGCTGGAAGGAAACTCCATGAGGGAACAGAATTTTTTTTAAGGATCTGTTTTCCAGTATTTTTTTATATTGGATTATGAACCTTTGTTGGGATTTTGTGAATTTTTTTACAAGAGGCCTTTTTTTCTCTTCTAAGTGTACCAAATGCTTTGTGGAGGCTGAAGTAACTGCAAGTTGTCTGCTAGCTCAACTGAAAACTGACTTTAATCAAAGAGTTTCTAAGAGTTCAGATACAAAATAAGTAAATTCCATTAAAAATGAAAGCAACTACTGCAGTCCCCATTATTTGTAGCAGACGTTGGGGTTATGGTGATTTCTACGCCATATGTAGTGGGTGATAAAACCAAGAGGCAAAGAAACCACCATACTGGTATTTAATCACATTATTATTGGACTGCCTGAGCCAGGAGTGATATACCTGCTCACTCCTCTACATTTTTTTTAAGTGAAAAAGTAAAATTTATTTATTAGTCACAAGGAGGCTCACATTAACACTGTAATGAAGTTACTGTGAAAATCCCCTAGTCGCCACACTCTGGCGCCTGTTCGGGTACACTGAGGGAGAATTTACCATGGCCAATGCACCTAACCTGCACATCTTTGGACAGTGGGAGGAAACCCATGCAGACACGGGGAGAATGTGCAAACTCCACATCTGCTCTAACCCTAATCCATATTCCTAGGTCAGGTCTCATTAGATACGTGAAATGGGCACAATTCCTGCCACCATGAGGGAGCCAACCAGTATCAGTCAGTAACTCCAGCAGTCTGGCTTCATGATGCTGCTGCAACACTCAAAGTCTGACTAGAGACCTAAAGGGGCAAAACCATCCTGTCACTCAGGCGAGGAAGGCCTCTGCGGAGACCTTCAACAGGTGAGTCTTTGAAGTCACATGATGGGGGAGATGGCTGCCTCGAGGCACTCTGTCCCATCGTTTAGGTATTTACCTCTACTCTTGGTGGCCTATCCCTGCCTCCTATGCTAGTTTATAAATATGATTTTAAAAAACCATACTCTTACTTTTATTGTCTTTTTTACTGGAGAGGGGAAAACGACTCCTTTCCTGATAAGTCGCGGTAAAGTGGAGTGCAGGGAGGTCTGGCAGGAGCCGAGGCCTGTGCCATTTCCATGTGTTTGTTTGGTAGGGAAGGAGTGGGCTGTGACTGTGCTGGTGAGGAGGAGAAGCAGAATCGGCCTGAGATAGGTCTCACCTACCAGCATTCTCTGACATTCTCCGCTGGACTGTCACTTATTTCGAGGCAGATTTGAGGTAAATTCCTCCACCCTTCTTCTCGGTTCAACTTTTCTCCTATCATAGAATCCCTTCAGTGCAGAACGAGACCATTCGGCCCATCGAGTCTGCACCAACTCTCTGACAGAGTATTTTACCCAGGCCCTCTTCCCCACCCTATCCCTGTAATCCCACATTTCCTGGAGCATCTGCAGGAAACCCACACAGACACAGGGAGAATGTGCAAACTCCACACACAGTTACCCATGGCTGGAATCGAACCCAGGTCCCTGGCGCTGTGAGGCAGCAGTGCTAACCATTGTTCCACCCCTGATTATCCTAGTATCGTTTTGTGTCTTTAGATATGCCTGGGGATGATTCAGAGGCATTATTTAAATGCAAAATGTTATACTCATCTACCGATATTAATTGTTTATAATGTTTCACTGGAAATACATTGTGAAAGTATAATATTATTGGGGTCTTAATAAGGAGATGGGGGACGAGCCTTTGGTTTAGTGGCAATATTCCCATCTCTGAGACAGAATATGAAGGACCTGAGCTGTACTGCAGACAACCTCAATGAATGAGTGCTAGAATATGGACCTGAATAGAGAAAGAAAAAGACATAATAAACCACTAAATGGAGAACGGATTGCAAATGTGTGAACTATGTTGGCTGTAAGATGAGTGGTTTGTTTACTGTAAACCTTGATATATCAATGTCTAAACTGTTTAAACCAAAAATACACACTTATTTATTCAGGTGTTTGTTTTTTTTAAAAATAAATCATTGTCCTTTTTGTGAGAAAGGGGAAATGACTTCTGCTTTAGTATGTTGGTGATGCATTCTGAAGGAATCTGCAGAACATTAGGCTTTCTGTGTGGATTTATTTATTTATAGATTGGGCTTCGACTGACAACGGCAAGCACAGATAACTCAGTTGAAAAGAAAGAGGACAATGAGACAGATGATAGTCAGCTGATGGAGAAGATGTGCAAATGGGGAGAGAAAGAAAGAAAGTTAGGAAAAATTATGATGGGAAATACCAACTGTGAAAGGCCAAGCTGTCGGGTCAAGCAAATGAACGGGGAGAGAGAGAAAACAGTGAAAAGGAGATCGCAAAAACATCGAGGTGAGAAAAGTCAGAGAGCATGGTTGGTAAATATAGTTCGGTTCACCAATTACTGTAAAGGGTTGGAATGGTAGAAATGCACACAGACTATTAACCAAACATAAATCATTTCTGGAAATATCTCTCATGCTTATGATCTGGAATAAATGGACAGAGTACAATGTATTTCTCCACGACGATCACTTTTGGGTTTTTACATTCCTACAATTCAGTGTTACTGACCATTCCCGTAAGTGGATCTTGCATCTCCCATGAACCAGAGACTTTACCTGCCCAGGGTCTATGTGAACTGAGAGACCCAGAATCGCATAGATCCACTTTGTTAATGCACTTCCTCACCCTATTTCTGTAATCCCACACATTTCCCATGGCTAATTCCCCCCCTAACCTACACATCTCGGGATACTAGGAGGCAATTTAGCATGGCCAATCCACCTAACTTGCACATCTTTGGACTGTTGGAGGAAACTGGAGCACCTGGAGGAAATCCACACAGACACTGGGAGAATGTGAAAGCTCCACACACACACACACACACACACACAGTTACCCAAGGCTGGAATCGAACCCAGGTCCCTGGTGCTGTGCCACCCCTGATTATCCTAGTATTGTTTTGTGTAACAGGTGTTGCCACATTAACTTTTCAGCTTTGGCAGAAGATTGCTCAGCATCAGAACGTGGCTCAGACTATAATTCACTTGACAAATTTATCAAACAGTCCAATGAATAACACTGAATACAAACATAAATACATTCCTGTTCTTCGGTACATCCCTTGTGTTGACTCTCAACAAGAATCAAACCGTTTCTCCTTTTTCTATACATGACTATTTAATTTCACTGAACCTTCTGACTAACCTCTTGTCTTTGCTGGATTTTGTCTGCTGTTCTCTTTGTGTAATGCTTCCTAAGATACCGCTCCAACTTTCCCTGACAAAACAAACAGTGACCCGAGTTTCTCTACTGTTGGAATTTGAAACAGATTTGGCAAACCGCAACTGAGGTGTGCTCCATTTGACACCACCTGACCTGACTGAGTTTTCGGTTTCAGCTTATTTGTGCTGTTTGACCTGATGTTCTCCAAGTGTAGATCCGTTCTTTGGTGGAACACTGCATCCAGGACTGGGGATTGACGTCCAATTGTTGAGAAACTGTTAATGGTTCCTGCGTACAGAACCCTCTAATTACTGATTAAGAACAGTAGGCGGAAAGCTTCCATAAAAAGAAACCTTAGGACTTATGGGGAACCAAATGATTTACCTTTTGAGGGCCATCTCATTTTGCTGCCCCCTCTCTCAGCCTCTGACCCGATGGGTTCAGGCACAAGAGTAATGCCCAGTTTTTTATGGTGCACCTCTGAAGTGATGTTTTCCCAATGTGTGTGGAAGGGAAGGGGGAGGGGAGCCCTGCCTAGTAAGTCCTTCCACCTCATTCACGTGGCCACCCAACATCTGCATCTGTTGTTGGTGCAAGTGCTTTACCTTCTCAGGGATGCCCCAGAACCTTTGGGCAAGGGATGAGTCAGCATGCTAGGTCAATGGGCATTTTCTTCCACTGTCCACCTGAAACATACAGAGGCTTGAGGGTACAGCAGAGGAAAATTGGGCCCAGCATCTCTAATAGCCAATGAACTAGTCAGCACGTTACACAGATTTTTTTTTGTTGCCTGCAGCTACCAACAAAGGCATAGAGTAGAATCTTGAGCTTTCCCCCATATTGGGTTTGATGACCGGGGGTCATTTGATTGAGTTGGAGGTTAGCACGTGGGGATGCTGCCGCCTTCATCCTGCATAACCAGTTAATGCCTACTTAAGGGCCATATCCCACCACTACAGGCATTAACCCAGTGGTGAGCGGGGGCTCACCGTATGAGAAGCATGACATGCAAACCCTTGCTTGTGGACTCCCAGGTAGGGTTCCTTGTTCAAATTCAGTGTCTGATCCAGGGACCAGCAGCAGGAAAAGGGGCCTGTTGAGAATTACCCCCAGCTTTGATGCTGACCCCTGCCACTCCCTCCCTGTGACCCCGCTCCTGCCATCATTCTCTCTCCCTCTTCTCTCTCTCTCTCTCTCTCTTCCCCCCCCCCCCCCCCCCCCCCAGCACGGTGCATAGTGGTTGGCACTGCTGCCTCACAGCTCCAGGGACCTGGGTTTGATTCCTGGCTTGGGTCTATACAACATCCCCTGGTCCAGGATTGAGGCATGGGTTTCATTTAGATCCTGTCAGCTGACTGGGAAATATAGCTCATAGACTAGCCACAACCTGGAAGGGTAGAGGTAGGGGGATGGTGGGGGCTGTGGGGTGAGAATCTGGCCAAGCGAGGCCGACACTTTTTCCTAATGCTCCAACTACCCCCACAACTGAAAAAGTCATACCTCTTTTTGCCTCTTGCTCTGATTCCTCCTCTTGCTGTTTTCACCCTTGCAGAAAGCCACACTGATTTACACCACAAGTTAAAATTGGGGTTGGAGACTGATGACATCATCAGGACCTGACATTTATATGTAAGAAAGGACCTCGCCAGCTTTGGGCCATCCCAGCTGCCTATTCAATGGAGCAAGTGAAAATGCACAATGACCAATTTCTGGTGGTTTTCTAGCAGGTATGTAAGCTAAGCAACTTTAACTTTCCCCCCAAACAGTTTCTGCTGGCAGTTCAGGGTAAAATATCGTGAAAAGCCCCAAAGATGATGGGGCTTTTTGGGCGACACGGTGTAGTTGTGGGCGGCATGGTAGCACAGTGGTTAGCACTGCTGCTTCACAGCGCCAGGGACCCGGGTTCAATTCCGGTCTTGGCTCAATGTGTGTGTGGAGTTTGTACGTTCTCACCGTGTCTGCGTGGGTTTCCTCCGGGTGCTCCGGTTTCCTCCCACAGTCCAAAGATGTGCAGGTTAGGTTGATTGGCCACGGTAAATTGTCCCTTAGTGTCAGGGGAATTAGCAGGGTAAATACATGGGGTTAGGGCCCGGGTGGGATTGTTGTCAGTCCAGGCTCGATGGGCTGAATGACCTCCTGCACTGTAGGGATTCGATGATTCTATTCTATTCGAGAACAACTTAGACCTTTGAACTTTGACATGGTCTGTTTGATGGGTCATTGTGCAAGGAAAATGGCAGCATCACCTGACGCATATCAAAGCCTTGCTGAACAATGTATTTGATCCTGATGTGTGTAGATTAACTCGTCTGAGTGGTGTACTTGCTGCAAGCTGCAGAAACTGCGTATGGCTTCCAAACTAAAAGAATGAAATAAATAATCAAAGACAAGAAGCTGTGTTTTTCTCTGTGATCCTCAATTATTCATGAATGACTGCTAACATTTCTGTTGTATTAATCACTGTTAGTTAAATCCCAATCTTCAGTATTTATCGTGTACACCCAGAGTTAATGTCACTTCCTAGAAAGTTAAAATCTGAAGCCCTTTCCTGTGGTTTTCCATTCTATTTAAATGGAGCAAGTAATTTAAAGGAAGTCCCACTTCCTGGAACACTCAAAACCTTTCAGATGATGTGAACCTGACTCACTAAAAATTTAATGAGATTTATTTTTTCCACAAGAGGAAACACTAAACAAAACCATGGGATTTTGAATGCATTTTTTTTTAAAAAAAACCTTTCATTACACTGGTTGCAATTTAAAGAGTTCCCCAAAAATTGTAAAACAAAATGTTCAGTTAAAAACTAACAAATTACTTCCTCAGTGGATTATTAAACCCCGCAATTGACAAAAATCCCAGGTTCGATCCCCAGTTCAAGATGTGGAGCAGTAAGATGGCTACAATCAGTGCCCCTGAGCTTGGGAGGGTGGTACTTCCCCCCGTTATATAGTGAACATGTGTGGAATTTGATTGGCTTGGGTTGGACTCTTATGCAAGATAAAGAGGGGCGGGGGGGGGGCAAAAGACTTGCATTTTTGTGGCATTTTTGACGACTTCAGAGCCTCCCACAGACAATGCAGTGCTTTTGAAGTATAGTCACTACTTATAATTATGTTGAAACCGATTATTTTTGGAAAGAAATGTGAATTTCCTAATGACCAACGCAAAGAATCACATGATAGAATTTCACATTTTAAGACTTTTGCTGTAACAAACAAACTAAATCAATATCAACTAAATATTACTTAATAGGCAAATAATATACTGAACTACAGAACAGGTATTCCCTCTTAACTCATTAACGTAACCAAAAACCCCATGTCATGTTGATTCATTACACATCTCTCAGCAGAAATGTAGGGCTGAATATTCTGCTCTTATTGGTGGCGAGTGTGGTGGCGGGAAGGGCATTTACTTGGGTGGGGTGGTGATATACCTGAAGCCTGCACGTTCTCCACCAGAATGCCATTCTGGGCTGGAAGGCCCATGGTTGACTTTCCTGCCCCACTGCCAATGATGCTTTTAAGTGATCAATTAATGACCCTGTAAGGGTCTTATCCTGCCAAAGCAGGACTGACCCAGCTTCAAGTGAGCCTGTCACCTCATGATGTGCATGACAGGTGAATCTGTGCAGGCCACTTGTTACCTCTGCAGGGAGTGGAGGGTTGGGGCGGCGGGGTTGTTGACCATTGATTAAAGGCACTCTGTCTGATTGAGGGACCGGACACTGGGGAGAGGGGTGCCTGCTGAGAGCTACTTGGCTGCCCTCGCTTCTGAACCCTGCCCCATTTTCCCCCACGGCCCATCTCCACAAATCCAGTCTTCCCTTACCTGTAACCTGGACACTCCACAATCCTGGGACTCCAAGGAATGTCCTTCTGACAGCGGAGATGCCCTCCTCAGTGGCCATTGATTGGCTGGCAGTTCTTGCTAGGCCCTGCCCCGGGAGTCTTGATCCCAGGGCAAGGCCTACTGGTGGCCTCACCACTGCCTGAATCTTCCAGTGCCCTTATAAACACAGTCCCTTCACTCAATCTTCTGAGTATAATCAAAGGGGCTGTACTGCACCAGGATGTCAGCTTGGATTTCAGGTCCCTGTGTAGTGGGACTTGAACCTACACCATTCTGACTCAGGCTGCAATGCTACTCCTGAGTCACAGCTGAGGCCAATGTTCATTGCGCAAACTTGCAGAAGGAGAATGGCTGATCGGACAAAGTGCTGGAAAGCTGCTGCCATTCCTAGAACTCAGCATGAAACAATTAGAAGCAGAGGGGGAGGCGATGATTAGGGAAGGGGTCATGGGTATGAAGAAAATAAATGAGTTTGCTTTCAGTTTGAAGTTGCTACCTAATGGTAAAACTGTTCTCTTGCCTATGTCATCTAATTGATGTTATTTTGGTGATTCTGTGCGCTTTGTTTCAAATAACATTCTCAAGTAAATCATTGTCCTCTGAAACAGTCAGTATTAATCAGTAAACTCTTCCTTTTATCAATGCTTTTGAACCAGTGTTTTACTCTGTGACATCTTTATCTGCAAGAACATTCTATCTTTGTTAAATGACTTGTAGCACAGCATGAGGTCACAAAACACAGATTGCTGTCCCATATTGCTCGATATTTTTTGCTGGGTAGATTGACACTTTCTATTAGATTCAAAACAGGACCATTTTGGCAGGTCCTCTTTCTTTAAGATCATTAGTGAAGCAGCAGGTTTTTTACGATTACTTTTGTTAAAGAATAGGAGATGAAAAGGTGATTTAAAATTACGAAGCATTTGGTGCAGAGCAGATTGGAGGCAGTGGCGCAGTGGTACTGTCACTGGACTAGTAATCCAGAAACCCAGAGCAATGCTCTGGGGACCCAGGTTCAAATCTTGCCACTGCAGATAGTGAGATTTGAATTCAATAAAAATCTGAAATTAATAGAATAGTCCCATCTGGTTCACTTTATATCCTTTAAGGAAGGAAATCTGCCATCCTTACCTTGTCTGGCCTCTAGATCCACAGCAAAGTGGCTGACCCCAGGGCAATCGGAGAACAAATCATGAACAAATAATTAAAAAAAGATAGAAATAGATTGCTTCCAATGCATAGGTGTGCAGAACAAGAAGGAAACGTACGATTAAATGTAAGCGATTTCAGAGGGGAGAAAAGGCTTTGTTATAAAGAAGCTAATTACCAGATAGTACTTGAAGAAGAGACTATTGCCCCAGATTTACCTTGGGGTAGGGCTGAGGGCAATGATTAACAGTTTGGATCTCAGTAACAATAAGCCCATAAAATTGGACAGGGCCTGAAAAAGTACCACAGTGGAGAATTAACCTGTACCCTTTGCTTTCAATGCAGGTGGACTTTGTGGAATAAATATTCAACGCATTGCTGAGTGGCTGCATACGTCAGTTTATGTGACACTAGCAGTACTTCAAGACAGCCTGACCCTCGTAAAAGGAAGGTGCACTCTGACTGCAGTAGGTACAGCAATTGGTAGCAAAAGACAGTGTCAGTAAGAAGAACCTTGAATTGTGCTGAAACAGAGCAGAGAGAATGGTTGAAAGGTTCTATGGAGCTGCTTTAACACTATGGTGCACAGGGAGCGGGAAGAGTGAGGTGCTCTATACAGAGAGGGCCAGGGGATGCTCCATCCAACTGTGCAAAGGCAGTGGAAACAGGTAGCTATGATAGTCAATGCCAGGGTCACACCAGGGTTCAATGTCAGTGAATGTATTTTCAAATCCCACCAAATACACTACCATCAACATCCTGAGGGTTACCATTGGACCAACCATAAACATATAGTGGCTACAAGAGTAGATCAGAGGCTGACATTCTGTGGCATCCAATGCACCTCTTGACACCCAAAAGCCAGTCCACTATCTACAAGTCAGGAGCGTGATGGAATACTCTCCACTTGTCTCGAAGAGTGCAACTCCATCAACACTCAAGAAACTGGACACCATCCAAGACAAAGCAGCGTGCTTGATTGGCACCCCATCTACCATCTTAAACGTTCACTCTCTCCACCACCAGCACAGTGGCAGCAGTGTGTACCATCTTCAAAATGCACTTCAGCAACCTCCCGTGGTTCCTTCGACAGCATCTTCAAAGACAGTGACCACCTAGGAGAACAAGGGCATCAAATTGATGGGAACACCACCATTTGCAATTCTCTTCCAAGTCACACAACTTCCTGACTGGGAACTATATCACCATTCCTTCACTCGGTTAAAATCCTGAAATTCCTTCCCTAAAATCACTGGAGGTGTAGTGTTACAATGATGTGACATGTGCATGAGTGATATTAATCTGTAATTTCACCAGCTGACTAAACATATACTGAACTGTTTGAAAAGGATTTTTAACAGCAAGAAAAAGATGTTGACCTAAGATGGCAGCCACAAGAAGCCTGATGTCTTGTATTACAAGTTAACCAGCTTCTGGAAAGTTCCAAGGTGAATTGCAATTCCAACATGCCCAGACACCTTCATGGAATTTCACATCTGTGCATATCAAGAAATGAATACCCCACGTATTTACCCTGCTAGTCCCCCTGATGCTAAGGAGCAACTTAGCATAGCCAATCAACCTAACCCCCACATCTTTGGATGTGTGGGAGAAAACCGGAGCATCCAGAGGAAACCCACGCAGACACGGGGAGAACGTGCAAACTCAACACAGACAGTCATGAAAGATTTTTTTTCCATCTCAGCATAATGACTCGCATGTCTTAGGACATTAAATAATCTAATAGTCCCCGGTCATGAAACAAAATCAACCGTCAGGTAAATCAACTCCTTTTGAAATCATTATCGGGAAAGAGAAGTCATGTGACTGCAGTAACCATTTTGAAAGCTCTTTAATACAGCGAAGGAGAAGTGATAGTCTGGAAAAGCTGCCGGTTAAGCAGTCAGGAGCCCCTTTCTCTCCCACCCCAAGTTAAGGCCCTATCCTTCTAGTTTAAAAGATCTAGCACAGAGATAGTGAATTTCCATTGAAAGGAACCTCGGGTGCAGGAATTATTGACTTTTTGGTAAAGACAGGTTACATTTTAAAAATAAATTGTTTCCGGCGATTGCAGTCACACAGGCTTCAACTCAACTCCTGAAATCTAAAGACAAAATTGAAAAAGTTTCCGCTGCAGCCACAGTTACCAGTAAAGGACTCATAAACAGTGAACTCACAATTTTTTATCTCTTCAACATTGAACATTAATTTGGCTAAGAAAGTAACTATCAGCAGTATAACTTGTACGTTTTGTATGCTTGCGTGTACGTATGTATGTTTACAAAAGGTTGAGATGTGTGGGATTATCTTTTAAAATATTTTGCTATCTTTTCCTGGGTGGGTTTTTAACTCGATGAAAACTAACGCTTTTCTTTTAAACCACAAGTAAACCTGCCAGACTTGCATCTTTACAATCGGCACATGAAAGGTGAAACACAGACACTGAATGATAACTTCATTCTTCTAAATCCTTCAAAAAATCTGTTACGGTCATACTTGGGGTGGTACAATAGGAGAGTGATATTACACCTCTCCTCACATGGCTGTAACAGTACCTACCACATAGACTGCAGTGATTCAAATGACTGCTGACCGCTGTCTTCTTGGGAAATTTGGTATGGACAACAAATTCTATTTGCCAGGGATGCCTACATCCCAAGAATAAATGAATAAAAACAAAGCACCTTCCTGCATTTTTAGATGTTTGGGTACCAGCATAGAATCATAGAATTATGAAAATATACCATATGGAAAGAGGCATGTCACCCGTTTTCTCCTTAGCCGCCAACAAGTACGGTGGCACAGTGGTTAGCACTGCTGCCTCACAGCAGCAGGGACACGGTTCGATTCCCGGTTTGGGTCACTCTCTGTGTGGAGTTTGCACATTCTCCCCGTGTCTGAGTGGATTTCCTCCGGGTGCCCCGGTTTCCCCTCTCAGTCCAAACATATGCAGGTTAGGGGGATCAGCAAGTAAATATGTGGGGTTACGGGAATAGAGCCTGGGTGGGATTGTTGTTGATGCAGACTTGATGGTCTGAATGGTCTCTTTCTGCACTGTATGGATTCTATGAATCTAACAAGTAGCTATCCAGCCCAAGCCCACATTCCTGTGTTTGCTCCGTAGTCTTATGGGTTACGGCACTTCAATGTGTAGCAGATACTTTTTAAATGTTATGAGGGTTTCAGACCCCCTGCACCCTTGGAGTGAACATTCCCCCCAAATCTCCTGTGTCATAACCTAAATCTTTCCCCCTTGTTTATGAGCCCCTTAACCATGGGGAATAGAGGCTTGCTGTCACTCTATCCAGACCCCACGTAATTTTATACAATTCAGTTAGGTCATGCTGAGCAGATATGCGAGTATTACAAATTGATAAAAACTACTTTCTTTTAAAAATGGACATTGTCAGAGTTTTGAAATGGTTGCCACAGATCATCTGACTTTTGAAACCACAAGTTGGCCAGGCATCTGGAAACTCTCCAAAGTGAATGACAATGATAACATCTTTGTGGAATGTCGCACCTGCCATTGTCAGGACTCACCCCAAAGTGCCAAGGATAATGAATAAACTGCAATGCAGAAACCTGGCTATAACATCCGGCCTTTTTCCAACCCACAAGGTTTAAAGTTTAAGCTCTCCTCAAAACCTATTTCCAAAAGATCCTAAACTTGCCTGGCAAAGCAAACTGGTTCTCTGGTTACAAGTATTATCAAGGCTGTCTTTCTCAACTTGCTACACACGTCTTATCCCAAAGAGGATATCACAAAATCCTGTCTTCAGCTACCGGAGTGAAAGAATTCTTCTGACTACACTCTGATAGTCATGTGAAATGTTCATTATTCTGTTTGGTTTTAATATTCGTTGAAGTGAAACTAATTTATCTTACTGTATTCTTTCTTGTGTGTATGGTGTTAGTGTGTGTGTGTGTTTTGTCTGATTGCGAGTGTCAGTGTAAATAAAAATCCAAGAAAGTCTGCTGCTAGTGAACAGGGGTTTGGTAAACACATCTCAGCCTTATGAAAATAAAACCACTCTGATTTCGAACAGCAAGCTAGAAGAAGTAAAGGGTTCAGTCTGTCTTTCTCTCTTATCTGTAACACCTCCGCTCTGTTCCAAAGAAAACAACTCCAGCTGATCCAATCTTTCCTCTGAACTAGAATTCGTCAGTGCAGACAAATCCTTGGAAATTTTTGATGTACCCTCTCCGATGCAATCACATCTTTCCAATAGTGCGATGACCTGAACTACATGCAGCACTCCAACTGAATAAAACCCAGTGTTTTACACAGTCCCAGAATACCCTTCTTGCTCTTAGTCTTAACCCTGGCAAATAGGGCAAATATCACCACCTTCTCTACCTGTCCAGCCATCTTCAGGAACCTGTGTGGACAGACACTCCAAGGAGCATCCCTCTGTTCCTTTACATTTCTCAGTATCCTACCACATGAATTGTGAATTCCCTTCCTTGTTAGCTTTTCCCAAATGCATTACCCATCTGTAAGGAGAATTTAAGTACATCTTTAACATCAATAAAATTTTTCTTTAACCAAGTCCACATATTTGAAGAGCTCAGGATGAGGGTGAAGTGGACATTTCCTCACTTTATCCTGAAATTTGACATTTATACCAGCGTGAGGTGTAACCCAGGATCCTGATTCCCGGCTTTGCACTGCTAACTTACAGCCTCGTAAATGAAAAGATTTTGGGCAGAATTTTCTCATCCTGTCTGCCATGGGAATTGGAGCGGGGGAGGGTGGTGGGATGAGGGGGACACACCATGCAAAGGTCTGTGAACCTCGGGCGGGAATATCCGGCATTGGGGCGAGTGTGGCTGGACAAGCCCGCCCTCTTTGAGATGTTTAGTTGTAAAACCGTGATCCAGTTATATAAATTCAACAGAAAATAATTAAATAATATGCATTGCTGGGTATGTGATCTCAGTGATCACCTCATAGTTAACCACTTCACTGACTTTAGATTGTACCTCAAAGCAAAGTTCTGTTGATGCTGGAAATTTGGAATAAATATGAAAAATACTTCCACTCTCAGTCTTTAAACATTCATCATGTTTCCCTCTCCACAGATGCTGCCAGACCTGCTAATTATTTCAGATTGTGCAAAAGTCCAGTCAGTGAATTCCACTTAAGAAGATCTCATTTTGAGCAAACATCTTTGTCCAAAGGCTGTTATTAAACAAACCCATTCAAACTGTGTGTGCTGCTTTTGATTGGAAGTAAGCCATGCATGCACATAGGAGATCTGTTGTAAGGTTGTTTATTGTCTCACTGAGAGGTTTGGATCCTTGTGTGGCTGAACATGAACTGTTTATAGTTAACACAAACTATGTACATCTCCAATGTATAGCCCTTTCTAAAGTTTTTTTAAGGTTATTTATTAGTGTCACAAGTAGGCTTACATTAACACTGCAATGAAGTTACCATGAAAATCCTCTAGTCGCTACACTCCGACACCTATTTAGGTACACTGAGGAGAATTTACCATGGCCAATGCACCTAAACAGCACGTCTTTCGGACTGTGGGAGGAAACCAGAGCACCCGGAGGAAACCCATGCAGACATGGGGGAGAACGTGCAGACTCTGCACAGACAGTGACACAAGCTGGGAATTGAACCCAGGCCCCTGGTGCTGTGAGGCAGCAATGCTAACCACTGTGCCACCGGGTAACAGGCACTGTCCTCATGTTGGCTCCTTTTGGACTATTACTGTGTTCATGCCACCATCATGTGACTCTCTACATCATAATGTGGGTGGTACTGTTTCCCCAGGTCCACGATAACCTCTGCTGAGCCAAATATCCTTCTACAACTGGATCTTCTTTCTTAACAGCACATCACAGAGACTGCAGCGGTTCAAGAAAGTGGCTCACCACCACCTCTCAAGGACAATTGGAGATGGACAACAAATGCTGGCTTTGCCAGCAACGCCCACATCCCGTGAAAAAAATAATTAAAAAGTGCCATTAACCTAGTGGAGCAAAATATTTGCATGTAGAGGGTGTGAAACTGAACTTTGGACTTAAACTTCCTCGTTGATTTTCTTGAGATTAGCTCTATTGTACTCAAATAACCAGATAATCTGTTCTTCCACACGCAGGTCATTCTTTTTTGTAAAGGGACCAGATGAATCTGACCTGGAGGGGCCAATTTTCCTGTCTCCATAACTCATGTGCGCCAGTTCCCAGGCACTCTGGACACAGAGAAAGGACGGAGGGTGAGAATTGGTATTAATGGAGTCTGTGCTGCTTAGCTTAAGCTGGATGGATGAGGGGAAGAAGAAAGTTGGCTGAGTTTTTCTACATTCACCCAGAGTAGCTACATATCACACTCAAACAAATTTTTAATTCAGTTCCAAAGGAGTTCTGAATTTCCCTATATTCCAACAGGAAATTCAGCTTGAACAATGACTCCAAAAGGATTTTAAATTTGTTCTGATATTAACTATATTAGCCAAAAAATGACACGCACTTGAGTTTACTACTGATAGATAAACACATTAAAGTATCTAACATTAAGAATAAAGAATGTTATTATCTCTCAGAGGTATTTGTGATTTATCATTGCATACCGTTTGAGTTTATCCTACTTTGGACAATTATTTATAGAACTGTATGTAATCTCATTCAGTTGTGCACAGGCAGGAGTTCCCAGTTGCCTTTTTTAGTTGCCAGTCCTGTTTAGATGAACTTCTCTTTAAAGCAAGCTAACATGATACGCATATTCAAAGCTAACATCAGTGCTAAATTTTGAGAAGTTCAATTGTCACAAAACATGGAACTACCATCCCTACTACCTCTCTTTTTCCTTTTAATGCTTGCTTTTATGAATCAAATGAAATCAAATCAGCTTGATTGAAACGTAAATGACAAAAGGAAACACCGTACAATGGGCCAATCCAATGAATCAAATTAAATTGGTAAATATGTGAGAGATGTGGGTGGATTTTCACCAGGTAAATTTCAGGCAAGTGATTGGCAGGGCCTTGCTGCTGCCCAATGTCTTCAGTCCGAGGCCCAAGACATTTTAATGGCTGGGCCTCTATTAAATTTCATTGAGTTGCCCATGTTTCCAGGGGAGACAAGTAGACCAAAACAGCATCGAATAGTCGGCAGGTCCGGAGTTCCACACCACATGGACTGCAGCGGTTCAAGAAGGCAGCTCACCACCACTTTCTCAAGGGCAATTCGAGGTGGGCAATAAATACAGGCCTAGCCAGTAATGCTCGCATCCTGCGAAAGAATCAAAACAATCCGTATAGGGTGACTTCAGTTATATTACAGGTTAGTGGAAGTGTTGGGCTACAGTCCCATGAGAATGGGACATGTTGCCCTCTCTCTGTCTGATGGCATGTCTGCTCTCTCACCATCTCTGAACCAATGGCTTTCATGGTGCCATGACGACAGTTGAGATGCTGCAATGTGCAGTGAACTTGTCTCAGACCTGAGCTCTCGGACTCACTGACCAAAACTACCCAGAGTGTTCTCATCTGAGCACCAGCAGCTTTCTACCAGCCAAGCTGAGGCCATTGGAGGAGCAAATCATAAGAGCACAAGAATAGTCAAAAAAAGAGTATGAGAATAACATGGTTGAAAATATTGCTTGATGGCATCAGGTAAACCATTGAACTATCCGTTGTGGATTGTGACTTGATTTGATTTATTATTGCCACATGTATTAGTATACAGTGAAAAGTATTGTTTCTTGCATGCTATACAGACATACTTTATCAGCTGTGCAATTCTACAGGTCCATTAACCTGCAATTTCAACTGTCACGTATATCAATGCTGGAAACACTTTATCAGAGGGTAGAAGAATTGCTCCAAGACTGGTAAGATCAGCTGAAGAATTGATTAATGAATTCTTGCTAAGGAGCTCTCACCGCAGATTGATGCAGTCTCTTACTAGCTTCAGCTCCATTCCCGCTGCTGTCAGAAATTTCCTCATGAAATGGAGGAAGGCATTTTTGATGCGCAGCCCCTTTTGCACAGTCCAATTGAATGCAGCAGATGGCCACACTCTGAGGGCCATCTCTGTTGCCTGTATTGTAGAAAGCCTCCATCCAGCTGCCAGGCAATAGTTCAATACCTTTCTCATTGTTGGCTCCCATGGCTCAGATGCTATGACTATTCACCCAGCTTTCATCGAGGTGCCATGAGCCGAGTGCTTTTGTCCTCAAGCAACCAACCTCTGACTTCCTGTCTTGGGTCAGAGCATGGGAGGATGGTGATCTGCTCCGGTATCTAGGACTGGTATTAATACAACTGTCAGAACACAGGATTCAAGATCTGCATGATTTGCTGAAAGTGAACATTAGCAGAGCAAGAGTCTTCTCTGAACACTGAGGTGATTGGTTCATTGGGAGGTGCCCTGATGAATACAGGCTGCAGTCAGTCACAGCCAGGTCAGAGATTAAAATCTAAAAAAGCTCAAATATGATCCCAGCCCCTCTGCCACAGCTCCCAGAGAGACAGGTTAAGGGACAGGTGTAGCCTGCTCTCTGGGGGCAGGATGGCAGCTTTAGATTTAATCTGCTTTAACAGTGGATGCTAAGTTCCCGAGCAAGGCGAATGTAGCTTCTTAATGAAGCTCTATTTGTGGGTTAGGAGGAGAACCTGACAGCCCAAACTCCCACCATACAAATACCCATGATTGAAATTCCCTAATCCTTGATTGGGTGAAGGGGGAGGATTGAACCTCCCTGCCCCAGAATCTTCCACCCGGCATCAATCAAGGTGACTTTGGGGTGGGAAACCTACCGTTGAGAAACAAAGCAGGCAGTGGGGGAAACCATTTCCATCTAAAACTCCACCCCTGCTCTCTGGAGATGGGCGGCACGGTGGCACAGTGGTTAGCAGGGGTGGCACGGTAGCACAGTGGTTAGCATTGCTGCTTCACAGCTCCAGGGACCCAGATTCGATTCCTGGCTCGGGTCACTGTCTGTGTAGAGTTTGCACATTCTCCCTGTGTCTGCGTGGGTTTCCTCCGGGTGCTCCGGTTTCCTCCCACGGTCCAAAGATGTGCGGGCTAGGTTGATTGGCCATTCTAAATTACCCCTTAGTGTCCCGGGATGAATAGGTTAGAGGGATTAGCGGATAAATATGTAGGGATATGGGGATAGGGCCTGGGTGGGATTGTGGTTGGTGCAGACCCGATGGGCCGAATGGCCTCTTTCTGCACTGAAGGATTCTATGATTTCTATGATGAACATCCTCCTTATACACAGACTGGAAATAAGTCTTTCTGAGTTTAGGAGTCGAGGGATGGGTGAAGATGCCGGTGAGCAGACCTCCACATCTGTGGTCTTCTCAGAACATTAGCTGAAGCTCCCAAGTTTTTTGAAAGTGCTGCTGCTTTTCTTCCACATCTAAACTCCGACTTGCTGCTTCATGTCCCCTTTAAATTGTGCTTCCAAACTCTAGTTGCAGTCCTACTGGGTGGCTCCAGCACTATGTGCCACTTCCACACTTTAAGACGGAAGTGACCTAGCAATCCTATTAGTGTAATAGGCCTTTGATTTGAACACATTACTGAGGCTCTTGGGGTTGGCCATTTTGCCAAGGAGCCCAACAAAATGGATGCCATGGAATTTATTCAATGTGCAGCTCCACCCGATCAGCTTTGTCATGAGGCACTGGAGTTCAAAAAAGTTCAAACTCTTCGCTAATACTTAGTACCAGTGAATGCTGCTGTAACCATAGTTACCCATGCCTGGTAACTGTTCAATTTCATAGCAATTTTTTTTATCCACTTTGCCAGAGGACAAAAAATGGATTAAAAAAAGACTGCATAATTAGAAAGGAAATGTGCTTTACAATTTATCAAAATGACATGAAACTATAAAATATATGTTGCTTAAGAATGTCGTAATGTTGGATATGATGCTTGTTCTATTTCTGAAAAAGATTCGTGTAATGGACTCAATTTTACAGCCTACATACATTACAAACAATTAGCAATCAAACTACAGAATGATGTATCAAACGGCTGTCAAAAAGGTTCAGGAGTCGGGGTAACAGAACACCAGTCTCCCAACCAGGCTTCGGTTCTGCCCCATCCTGTCACATGATTCTTAAACCGCTCGGAGCAATTTTGTCCAGTTTCTCTGCTCCGTTGAGTATCTAAAATGGAGAAAGAGGGGATTATATCCAAGAAACAAGAGAATGTTTGATTGTAGTAAATACAGCTCCTTATCGTGGTCTCAGGGCTGCGTTGATGCTGTGGTCAGGACATGTCTCACACTTAGGTACATGTTGCATAAAAGCAGCTTGTTCTTCGACTTTCTGTCCATTCCTATTGGCAAAGGTTCTGTCTTTCCCTCTCATACTGGTTTTGGGGAAGATGTAGTAATGTTAGAGGAATGGTGAAGGAAGGATGACTCCTGCTTCCAACCAATTGGGCATTTCCCTTGTCACCTTTCCTTCACTCCTGTCCTGAGGTGTGGTTCCTAGGCACTCGTCACCCCTCAGTATTTTGTCCCATCTTCAAACTACACAATATCAGAGGGTTATTTGACTGTGGAGGCATCACAGCCAAACCTGAACCTGCCCTTACTTTCTGACAGGATTGTTGGATTGTGAAGAAGAGGTGAAATGACAGCAGATTTTTCTCCTCGTTGGCTTAGAAATGCTGAGATCAATCATAGCGCCCCTGCAGCCATCCTGCCTGAGTTTGGCTTGGACTTTCCTGCGCTGTATGGCTTAATAACACAGTACACAGTATGTTTACCCACAAGCCATATTTCAACAATGCCAAATGAACTGATTCATCCAGCTCCCCTCAGGCTGGATCCACACCTTAAGTGATATTTATAGAGGTGTGACACATGATGAGTTGCATACTTTAGTGCATTCCAACAAAACCTCAAGTGGGTGGGTGAGGCTCCATCCTCCTTCCAATGTAAATTCACAAGAGGAGTTTGCTGTTAGTGATGTGCAAAAATCTGTGCTTTCTAAATGTTCTTGTACCTGCATTGCAAATTCTTAAAGCTATAGATCCTTCTATACGAGTGACCCAGCTTTTCCTTCATTGCTTTGTGTGTTTTGGACTCGTTCCAATCCTGATAAGTTTCTTGTTCCATAGAAGTGATTCAATAAACCATCACATTGCCTATTCTACTTAGTAAATTTTTGTAGCAGCAATCCTGGATTGTGGACAAAGAATTAGCCCAACTCCTGTCACCTTTAGCTTAGGATTTATTGCAGTACATTGTGTTATAATGCAATGTCTTTGTATTAAATATATTGAATGAGGTGGGTAATCAACTTTCCGCCAGTCTCTCTTTGTTCGATTAAGCTCCTGTGAAGTTCTTGAGACATTTTACCACATTAAACATGATATATATTGAAGTTGTTACTATGCAGCCTGTAGCAGCAGGAATTGCTACCTATTAGACCAAGTTGTATAACTGGCTGGCAAAGTCACCACTTTGAATAACTTTTCACCACAGTCTCCTTCCAGGCTATTAACATCACTCACATGTCTGGTCTGAAGTATACCAAGCAGGTAACTAGTGACCCCCTTTCTAGAGCAAATGAATACATTACCTTCTCGATAGCGCTAACAGCTAGAATGAGAGCACTCGGGAACAAGCACCAAGTATTCTGCTTCACCTGTGTCAAGAGCGTAATAGAATACATTCATGTAGCTCAAAAGATGAGCCAGCAGTGTTTATGAACAGGAACATCTGTGCCCACAGATGTGTGACAGCTGGAAAAGTGTTCTTCTCTGTAGTTCTTCATCTTCAAGATGTAATTTTAGCCATGGGCTCACTCTACTGGTTCCTTCTCCCTTCTCCAATAAGAAATCCTCATTAATTTCAAAATAATGTCATGTGCAACAAATGACTGAATGAAATGAACAATTTGAATAGTACTGTAAAGCCATGAAAGCCAACCCAAATCCATCAAGGCATGAATGGTTTGCCATATCAGGATCATCATTAGGTGACATCTTAAGCCTTACAGTATCAGTGGTCACCGTGGGTCATAGGAATCTAAAATTGAATTATTGACCACAGATGCAGAGGCTCATTATGCTTTCTGAGCAGGCATCAAGAGATCTATCATTTATTAGAAAATAGTATTGGTATGGTTAAGTGTCTTAAATTAAATAAATTGTGGCAGCTGGCTGGATAGTAAGCATTCCCATTAATTATTCAGCTGCTATAACAATATAACTTCAAATTTATAGACCAAATCATTCTTGTTGCATCTAAAAAGTGTGGCAATCTGAATGTATTTAACTACGCCTTGAGACAGGGCATGTCTGAACAGTTAACAGGCTTTTTCAGTCTATAGCAACTAAAGGTTAGGTGGATTGGCCATGCTAAATTGCTTCATGGATGTGAAGATTAGGTGGATTAGCCATGGCAAATGTACAGGGTTACGGGGATAGGGCGGCGGGATGCTCTTTCGGAGAGTCAGTACAACTTGATGGGCTGAATGGCCTCTTTCTGTACTGTCAGGATTCTATGGTTCTAAAGCAAACTACTTGTTGGTTATTTGTTTGATGTATTTGTGAACAACTGATTGTGTGAACAGCCATGACTCTCCACTAAATCAGAAGTGGATTCAAGTTCCACTCCAGAGAACTGAACACAATTCTTACATTCCAGTGCAGTACTGCAGGAGTGATGCATTGTTGGAGGTGCCATCCTTAGATGAGACATTAAACCAATGATCTGTCTGCTCCTAAAGGTGGATGTAAAAGATCCCATAATATTACCTTGAAAAAGAGCAGATCCTGCTGTCCTGACCAAAATTTATCCTTCAATCAATCTTATGAAAATCAGATAGACTGGTCAATACAACATTGCTATTTTGTGCCTTTTTGTTCTCCACACACTGACTGTCATGTTTTCCTACAATAGCCGATGACTCCACTTTAAATATATTTCACTGGATGTAAAGCACTGTTGGAAGTCCTTATGTTATGAAAGGTGCCACCTAAATGTAAGTCTTTCTTTCCTTGATGTTAAACTTGTCTCCTGTTGCAGGAACCAGTGGTACAAAACCTGAGAGTGGTTGTTGCTGTTAATTGACACTAGCACGGTGACACAGTGGTTAGCACTGCTGCCTCACAGCGCTAGGGACCTGGGTTCGCTTCCCGGTTTGGATCACTGTCTGTGCGGAGTCTGCATGTTCTCCCCGTGTCTGCGTGGGTTTCTTCCAGGCGCTCCGGTTTCTTCCCACAGTCCAAAAGGCATGCTGGTTAGGTGCATTGGGCATGCTAAAATCCTCCCTTGTTGTGCCCAAACAGGCGCCGGAGTGTGGCGACTAGGGGGTTTTCATTGCAGTGTTAATGTAAGCCTACTAATGTGACACTAATAAATAAACTTTAAACAATGCAGTGTCACTAGTGAAAGGCAGTTCCAGGTCCAAGGTTGAGATCTGCGCAGGTTTGTCTGTAAATACCTGGGACTGGGGACTCCCATAGTCTGCCTGCATTGCTCTCTTCCCCTTAAAGCAGGTAGAGAGTATCTGTTTAAGTGAAGCACCATTGCCTCATGGAAGGCTTAAAGATACCAACTAAGGATGCACAAAAGCATTAGGGAAATGCTGAATCTGACAGCAACAATAAATGGATATTTTTCGGGCTGGAGGAAGAACAAAGAACGAAGAACAATACAGCACAGGAACAGGCCCTTCGGCCCTCCAAGCCTGCGCTGCTCATGTGCCCAACTAAGGTTTACAGTGGTGTTCCCTAGGGGTCGGTGTTGGGACCTTTGCTTTTCCTGATATATTAATGGTGTGCAGGGGACAATTTCAAAGGTTGCAGCTGACACAAAACTTGGAAGTATTGTAAACTGTGAAGAGGTGAAGAGGACAATGTAGAACTTCAAAGGACATGGACAAGTTGGCGGAATGGGGCGATAGGTGGCAGATGCAGTTCAATGTAGAAAAGTGTGAGGTGATGCATTTTGGTAGGAAGAACATGAAGAGACAATGTAAAATAAGGGGAAAAATTCTTAAAGAGGTGCAGGAGCAGGGGGAGCTGGGTATATATGTGCATAGATCATGGAAGGTGGCAGAACAGGTGGAGAGAGCAATGAATAAAGCATATAGTATTCTGGGCTTCTTTAATAGAGGCATAGAGTACAAGAACAAGGAGGTTATACTGAACTTATCTCAGCTGGAATGTTGTGTACAGTTCTGGGCACCGCACTATAGGAAGGATGTGAACCTATTCGAGAGAGTGCAGAAGAGATTTATCAGGATGTTTCCTGGCGTGAGAAACTTCAGTTACGAGGATCAATTGGAGAGGTTGAGACCATTCTCCTTGGAGAGAAAAAAGGCTAAGAGAAGATTCAATTGAGATGTTCAAAATCATGAAGGAGCTGGACAGAGTAGATGGGGAGAAACTGTTCCTGCTCATTAAAGGATCGTGAGCGAGAGGGTACAGATTTAAAGTGATTTGCAAAAGAAGGAAGTGTGAGGTGAAAAAACAATGAGTGGTTCAGATCTGGAATGCACTGCCTGGAAGTGTGTCGGAGGTAGGTTCAATTGAGGCATTCAAGAGGGCATTGGATGATTATTTGACAAGAAACAATGTGCAGGGATATGGGGAGAAGGCAGGGGAATGGCACTAATTCATGATGCTCGTTTGGAAGGCCAGTGCAGACGTGACCATAACAATTCTGTGATCTGTGCTTCTGTGACAGTTCCAGAGACCTCAAAGGAATTGTATGAGCTATTGGCTGGAAAGTTTCTCTCATGACCGGTGGAGGTATCTCAATATAACCCTTCGGAAAAACATCCCTTTTGAGTGCTTACCAGTGAGTATTCAGCGAAAGGTCCTACTTCATTTACAGATGATCTCTATATGGAACCTAATATCCTCCTTTCAGGTAACTGAGGTAATTAAAAATATGTACATATTGTAAATTTTTAATATGCTCTGATCACAACAGTAGTTCTTTTGGTTTAAAAGTGGAAAGGAGCAAAGCAAACTGATGTCTGTTGCATTTCCTGGATAAATGCTGCTGGTTTGGGGTGAGAGTTTCAGCTTTGTTGATATCTGTCAAAACCCATCACAAGATTTGACAAGACCAAGACTTCAGGGGAGCCCAAACTCTCAGGTAATAGTCAGGAACTGAATTAGGTCGTGTAGCAGCGTGGTCATGAGAACAGCCAGTTTTATAATGATTTGATTTTGTTGCTGCTTTATATAATTTTCAGACTTCGCTCAGCAAAATCGTTGTCACAAAGAAAACGTAATTTTGCACAATTCCCACTCTGCGTCAGAATACATCGGCTGGAGTTACCTCAATATAAGAATCAGATGAATTGTCTGTCACAGAATCAGCTTTTTGATATTATGAGCCTATAGGAATGTGAATGTATAGACACTGTGTACATGTATTTCATTGGAATAAAAATGTATCCATTCTGTCTGATATTGTAAATGTCTGCTTTATTTCCTCTGTGTATCACCTAGCAACAACAGCACCAAGGTAATTTTGTGAGTTGCAATCTAAAACCTCAGTGAGGCTGAACTTTTGGCTCATTCCTGAAATCTGTCCTTGACCTCCACCCAGGGGTCAGAAGCGTTTCAATATTTCAGATGGACATTTTTGGTGTCGCCCCTCGGTTAAGGGGAATCGATAGCATAATTTGGGCCAAAGTCTCAATTGACCATCTTAAAAACGTTTAACAACCAGCCCAGATTGAAACATGCCAATTTCCCTAATGCACATCAGGAAAACAGGCCGTTTAAAACTGAATCCAATTGCAATGCTAAATGACAGGAACATGCAGATACCCTAGATTGTTGGAGCATGAATGTGCACCTGTATTTGGATGGACGTTATGCACCCAAGATTATTGCTGCCAGAAGCTGCAAGAACTGCTCCCTGCTTGACTTACCTCTCCAAGAGGTGAGAAATTTGGGGCTGAAAAACCTGTGGAATGGCAATGCCAATTGGATTTTGAAAGGCTTCTAACAGTGCAGTTTAATGGTACAGATCAATGACTGACATCTCTGGATGTGTCCAGTCGAGTCAAACTAGTGCTTACATGTATGATTATGTTAGCTAGAATTTGGCAAATGTAACTTTCCTCCCAGTTTCTGCTCTTACTGGCATTCCCTCTGGAGATAGGGTAGGACTCTGTGGAAAGGCTGTAGGTTTACATCTTCACATCTACTAAGGCTGTGGGTGTTTCATTACAGTTTTCATATCATATATCATATAATCCTACAGACCCGAAGGATGTTGTTCGGCCCATGAAGTCTGCACCCATCACAATCCCACCCAGGCCCTATCCCCATAACCCTATCCTTAGCTAGTCCCCCTGACACTGAGGGAGAATTTAACATGGCCAATCCACCTAACCCGCACATCTTTGGATTGTGGGAGGAAACTGGAGAACCTGGAGGAAAGCCACGCAGACACGGGGAGAATGTGCAGACTTCACACACACACTGACCCAAGCTGGGAATCAAACCTGTTTCCCCGGCGCTGTGAGGCAGCAGTGCTAACCACTGTGGCACCATGCCTTACCGTGTTCCCTGTTCCTAAGGTTTCATTCCATACAGTCAGAAATCTGACAGTGCCGACTGTTACCAAGAACAAATTGCCAAGCCTGCCCTTATTAGTTATTCAGCTTGGAAGCAACTTACTTCAGAAGAAGCTACTACCAATAACTCTTACTGAAATATTACAAGGCACTTAACTAACTTGCTCAAGAGTTCTGATTCACAAGCAAAAAATGTAATGGACTCTGAATCATGTTTCCTTTTGAAAACAACTGTGCTTCCTCCCCAAATTGACTCAATTTACTTAATTTTCTTTAGTTTGAAGGTATCAGAATGAGTTTTAATTACATGCTAAATATTTTCCATGGCAGGTTTCAAATATTGACAACGGAGGCAACAAGCACTTATGAGTCAAAGGACAGCACATGGAAAATTGGAAGCAGGCGATAGGGCAGCAGGATTCCCCTTTCTAACATTCAATCAGCCTCAGAAAAGCAGATTTTCCACATCCTCCGGTTGCCAGAGCTCCATTAATTTAATTTAACTGAGATTTTTTAGTGAATTGCAGCAGGATTGCTGAATAGGAACATTGCTGAGCTGAAAGAAGTACAGAAATTCCAGTAGATCAGAGGCACTCTATGCTTGTGAGCAGAGACTTAGCCAATCAATCTGCCCGTAATTCTGCAGAGAAGCGAGAGTTTTTAAATTCATTCACAGGATATGGGTGTTGTTGACGACACCAGCATTTATTGCCCATCCCTAATTGCTCTTCAGACAGCGTTGGTGAGGCGCCTTCTTGAACCACTGCTGTCTGCATTGCATAAGTACTCCCGCAGGAGCGGGGCAGGTTGGGGGGAAGGGTTGTTACAGGATTTTGACTCAGTAACCACAAAAGAACAGCAACATATTTCAAAGTCTTTGGTCGCCACAACAAACTCCACTCTCTGGCCAGTAACTCCATCCCATTCTGGCTTTATAGGAACCTCCGGTTTTAATTGCTCCACCATTGGTGGCAGTGACTTCAACGCCACGGTTGTAAGAGTGGAACTTGCTCACTATATCATACTGTCCCGCTGCCTCTTTTCCAGGTACCTCTTTTTGCAGTATCAGCCCTGCTTCAGTTGATAGCCCACTCACTAAAGATTCTGGCCTCAAGTGACACTCCAGTACAGTACTGGGAAAGCACTGTGCTGTTGGAAGTGCCACCTTTCAGATGAGACATTTAACTGAAGCCCCATCTGCCTACTCTGGTGGAAGTAAAAAAAATCTGTGGGTGTACCTATAAGACCATAAGGTATAGAAGCAGAATCAGGCCATTCAGCTCATCAGGTTTGCTCCGCCATTCAATCATGGCTGATGTGTTTCTCAATTCCATTCTCCCGCTTTTTCCCCGTAGCTTTTGACCAGTCAGGAACCTATCTATCTCTGTCTTAAATACACTCAATGACCTGGCCTCCACAGCCTTCTGTGGCAATGAATTCCACAGATTCTGCCTGAAGAAATTCCTCTCCGTTCTCTCCTTTACTCTGAGGCTTTGCCCTCGGATCCTAGTCTTTCCTAGTAATGGAAACATCTCCACATCCACTCTATCCAGACCTTTCAATGTTCTGTAAGTTTCAATAAGATCCCCACACCTCAGGGACTGCAATGGTTCAAGAAGGCAGCTCATCACCACTTTCTGAAGGGCAACGAGGGATAAGCAATAAATGTTGGTCGAGTCAACGATGCCTACATCCTGTAAATGAATTTAAAACAAATCACATGGCACAATTTTGAAGGGCAGCAAATAAATTGTTCCTCGTGTATTGATCAATATTTCCCCTTCAATTAACATCAGAAAAAACAGATTATTTGTTCATTATCATGTTACTTGCTGTGCAAGGTTGCTGGGTGCAAATTAGTTGTCACATTTCCAACATTAAAACAGTGATGACACTTCAAAAACTTCTTCTTTATGAAGCATTTTGAGTTGTTCTGTGGACGAAAAACACTATATAAATCCAAGTCCTTCTTTCCTTTTACTTCTTTTCAGATGCTCCATTAGACTTACCTTTGCAGTCAAGTTTTTGGTCTAGTGATGTGGCTTGGTGTGAAATAATGTTTCACAATGCTCCTTTGCCTTGGGAGGTCTTTATGTTAACGGTGCTGTTATCAACACAAGTTGTTGGATGTCAAGGCTAAATGAGTAGCTTCTCCTGTTGGAGATGGCCATTGCCTGACACTCGTTACATGACACTTATCTGCTCAAGCCTGAATATTATCCTGCTGCATCCAGGCATGGGCTGTTCCATTACTGGAGGAGTTTCAAATGCTGCAGAACACTATGCAATCATTAGTGAACATCCGCACTTCTGACCTTATGATGGAGAAAAGGTAATTGATGAAGCAGCTGAAAATGGTTGGGCCGAGGGACACTGCACTGCAGAACTCCTGCAGTGATGTCCCATGGCTAAGATGACTCTCCTCCAACAACCAATACCATCTTTCTTTGTATTTGGTATGGCTGCAATCAGTGGAGTTTTCTCCTTTCTTCCCATTGTCTTCAATGTTGCTGGAGTTCCTTGATGCAAAACTCAATCAAATGCTACCTTGATACCAGTCACTTTCAACTACCCTCTGGAGTTCAGCTTTTTTGTCCATGTTTTGACCAAGTCTGAAATGAGGTCTGGAGCTGAGTAGCCCTGGCAGCACCCACACTAAGCATCAACGAGCAGTTTATATATTAGTGAGTAAATGTTGTTTGATACTACTGTCAATGACACCTTCCATGCTGATGATTGAAAGCAGACTGATGTGGTGGTAATTGGCCAGATTGAATTTGTCTTTACTTTTGTGTATAGGACATGCCTGGGTAACTTTCCACTTTGTTGAGTCATCATTGACAATGGGAATGTTCATGGAGCTGTCTCTTTCCTATTAGTTGTCTAATTGCCCACCACCATTGATGACTGCATGTGTAGGGGGCAGAGCTTTGATCTGACCCATCGTTACGAACATACATGCATACTAATTAGGAGCAGGACTAGGCCACTTGGCCCCTCGAGCCTATTCCGTCATTCAAAAGATCATGGCTGATCTGATTGGAACTTCGACTCCACAATCCTGCCTACTCTCAATAAATTTTCAAATAATCAAGAATTATCTATGCTTTAAAACTGTGGGAGTGACTAGTTCATTGTTCCCAGGAGCAGGCTGAGGGTAAGAGAGTGGGTTTTCTGACTGTAATTAATTATTTATTTTTTCAGTTAATTTTGGGTTTAAAATCGGAGGTTTTTTTCAAAACCGGAAGTCAGGCCAGGAGAGGCTAGGGGAAGTTTTTGGAGGGTTTAAAAGTGCACCATAGTATACAGCGGGCAGCATCGTAGCAGGCAGCAGAGTGAGTGGGAAGTTGAGTGAGCTGTCAGGGCTTTGGCTCACAGGGCTTGGACGAGCAGGGGTGAGTTTTTGTTTCCTTACACTCTTATTAACTTTTCACTGTCTTACTTGACATAAAGTGGCCAGTATGAGTGTGAAACCAGTGTGTTGTTCCCAGTGTAGGATGTGGGAGGTCCTGGAGGCATCTTGCCTCCCGGACATCCACATCTGTGAGGGGTGTGTCGAGCTGCGGTTCCTGAGGGACCGTGTTAGGGAGCTGTCATCAGGTGGTCACACCAGGGCCACGGGAGGAGGCCAAGTGGGTGACGGCCAGGAAGGGTAAGGCTAGGGTGGTTGAGAGCACCCCGGTGGATTTGCCCCTGCACAACAAGTACTCCTGTTTGAGTACTGCTGGGGGGGACAGCCCGCCTGGGGGAAGCAGCAGTGGCCGTGTCTCCGCAGTGGAGTCCAGCCCTGTAACTCAGAGGGCTAAGGAAAAGAGGAGGAAGGCGGTATTAATCGGGGACTCGATGGTGAAGGGGACAGACAGGCGTTTCTGCGGAGGTAGGCGGGATTCTCGCATGGTGGTCTGCCTCCCTGGGGCCGGGATCCAGGATGTCGCTAGTCGCGTCCCGGAAATCCTGAGGTGGGAGGGAGAGGAGCCTGAGGTAGCGGTACATATTGGTACCGCTGATGTGGGTAGGAAGGGAGAAGGGGTCATGAAAAGGGAGTACAGGGAATTAGGGAGACAGCTGAGAAAGAGGAAAGCAAAGGTAGTAATCTCAGGATTACTGCCTGTGCCACGGGAAGGTGAGGGCAGGAATGGAGTGAGGTGGAGGATGAATGTGTGGCTGAGGGACTGGTGCAGGGGGCAGGGATTCAGGTTCCTGGACCATTGGGACCTCTTTAGGGGCAGGGGTGATCTGTATACAAAAAACGGGTGGAACTTGAATCACACGGGGACCAATATCCTGGCCGGTAGGTTGGCTAAGGCTACTGGGGAGAATTTAAACTAGATAGGTTGGGGGGAGGGGAGCTAGAAGAGTTGACTAGGATCAAGGAACTAATTGATGGGGGGGAGGATGCAGGGGTAAGGGGAATTACAAAATTAATGGTAGAGGAGAGGGTGCAAGTGAATGAAGGCGGTAATTTAGATAAGGGAGTAGAGGGAGACGGTGTTCGCGACTCATCAAAGCGGGTCCAGATAAAAGCTGGAATAAGGACACTTTGCCTGAATGCACGAAGCATTCGGAACAAGGTAAATGAGTTGATGGTGCAAATCAGCACAAGTGGGTACGATCTAGTGGCCATTACAGAAACGTGGCTGAAAGGTGACCAGGACTGGGAGATGAATATCCAGGGGTATCAGGCGTTTAGGAAGAATAGACAGGAAGGAAAAGGTGGTGGGGTCGCGCTATTAATAAGAGATAATATCAGGGTAGTACTGAGGGATGACATAGGCTCTGAGGAACAAAACGTGGAATCATTATGGGTAGAGATGAGGAATAGTAGAGGGAGAAAGACACTAGTAGGTGTGGTATATAGGCCCCCAAATAATAATGTTGAGGTAGGGAGGGCTATAAACAAGCAGATAAGGGATGCGTGTAAAAACGGAACGGCAATAATCATGGGGGACTTCAACATGCACATTGACTGGCAGACTCAAGTCGGTAAGGGTGGAATGGAGGAAGAGTTCTTAGAATGCTGTCGGGATAGTTTCCTTGAACAGCATGTTACGGAACCGACGAGGGAACGAGCTATTTTGGATCTGGTATTGTGTAACGAGGTATGTAGAATTAAGGATCTTATTGTGAAGGACCCTCTTGGGTCTAGTGACCACAATATGGTCGAATTTCTGATTCAGATGGAAGAGGAGAAAGTTTGGTCTCAAACCAGTGTCCTCTGTTTGAACAGAGGGAAATATGATAGGATGAGGGATGAATTGGCTAAGGTAGACTGGGAGAGCAGGCTGGCAGGTAGGATAGCTGAGGAACAGTGGAGGATTTTTAACGAGATCCTTTTCAGTTCTCAGCAAAAATATATTCCAGCAAAAAACAAGGATTGTAAGAAAAGGGAGAACCAGCCGTGGATAACGAAGGAAATAAAGGAGAGTATTAAAATAAAAACAGCTGCGTACAGAGTGGCCAAAAATAGTAGAGAAACAAGTGATTGGGAAAAATTTAAGAAACAACAAAGAGAGACTAAGAAAGCGATAAAGAAAGGAAGGATAGACTATGAAGCTAGGCTAGCAATTAATATAAAAAATGATAGTAAAAGTTTTTATAAATATATAAAAAGGAATAGAGTGGCTAGAGTGAATGTTGGACCCTTGGAGGACGAGAGGGGGGAGTTAATAGTGGGAAATGAGGATATGGCTGAGTCTTTAAATAATTTTTTTGTGTCGGTCTTCACGGTGGAGGACACAAATAGTTTGCCAAATATTAACGATAGAGGGTTGGCAGCAGGAGAAATACTTAATATAATTAATGTGACCAGAGAGGCAGTGCTGGGTAGACTAATGGGACTGAAGGTGGACAAGTCCCCGGGTCCGGATGGAATGCATCCCAGGGTATTGAAAGAAATGTCAGAGGTAATAGTGGATGCGTTAGTGATTATTTATCAAAACTCGTTGCATTCTGGGGTAGTGCCGGTTGATTGGAAAACGGCTAATGTTACGCCGCTGTTTAAAAAAGGAAGGAGACAAAAGGCGGGTAACTATAGGCCGGTCAGCTTAACGTCTGTAGTAGGGAAAATGCTGGAATCCATTATTAAAGAGGAGATAGCAGGGCATCTGGATAGAAATGGTTCGATCAATCAGACGCAGCATGGATTCATGAGGGGAAAGTCGTGCTTGACGAACATGTTGGATTTTTATGAAGATGTGACTAGGGCGGTTGATGGAGGAGAACCGGTGGATGCGGCGTTTTTGGATTTCCAAAAGGCGTTTGATAAGGTGCCCCATAAAAGGCTGCTGAAGAAGATTAGGGCACACGGAGTTGGGGGTAGTGTGTTAAAGTGGATTGGGGACTGGCTATCCGACAGGAAGCAAAGAGTCGGAATAAATGGGTGTTTTTCCAGTTGGAGGAAGGTAACTAGTGGCGTGCCGCAGGGATCGGTACTCGGGCCGCAACTGTTTACCATTTATATAGATGATCTGGAGGAGGGGACGGAGTGTAGGGTAACGAAGTTTGCAGACGACACAAAGATAAGTGGAAAAGTGAATCGTGTGGAGGACGGAGAAGATCTGCAGAGAGATTTGGACAGGCTGAGTGAGTGGGCGAGGATATGGCAAATGGAGTATAACGTTGAGAAATGCGAGGTTATACACTTTGGAGGAAATAATAACAAATGGGATTACTATCTCAATGG
Organism: Mustelus asterias; assembly: GCF_964213995.1. Classification (NCBI taxonomy): domain Eukaryota; kingdom Metazoa; phylum Chordata; class Chondrichthyes; order Carcharhiniformes; family Triakidae; genus Mustelus; species Mustelus asterias. The sequence goes on from NC_135817.1 coordinate 49,777,594, forward strand.
AAACAAATTAAAACATGCTACCGTGCAAAGGGACCTGGGGGTCCTTGTGCATGAGACGCAAAAGCCCAGTCTGCAGGTACAACAGGTGATCAAGAAGGCAAATGGGATGTTGGCCTATATTGCGAGGGGGATAGAATATAAAAGCAGGGATGTCTTGATGCACCTGTACAGGGCATTGGTGAGGCCGCAGCTGGAATACTGTGTGCAGTATTGGTCCCCTTATATGAGGAAGGATATATTGGCATTGGAGGGAGTGCAGAGAAGGTTCACCAGGTTGATACCGGAGATGAGGGGTTTGGATTATGAGGAGAGGCTGAGGAGATTGGGTTTGTACTCGTTGGAGTTTAGAAGGATGAGGGGGGATCTTATGGAGACTTATAAGATAATGCGGGGGCTGGATAGGGTGGAGGCGGAGAGATTCTTTCCACTTAGTAAGGAAGTTAAAACTAGAGGACACAGCCTCAAAATAAAGGGGGGTCGGTTTAAGACAGAGTTGAGGAGGAACTTCTTCTCCCAGAGGGTGGTGAATCTCTGGAATTCTCTGCCCACTGAGGTGGTGGAGGCTACCTCGCTGAATATGTTTAAAGCGCGGATGGATGGATTCCTGATCGGTAAGGGAATTAAGGGTTATGGGGATCAGGCGGGTAAGTGGTACTGATCCACGTCAGATCAGCCATGATCTTATTGAATGGCGGGGCAGGCTCGAGGGGCTAGATGGCCTACTCCTGCTCCTATTTCTTATGTTCTTATGTTCTTATTATCATAGGCTGCTTCTGTTGTTTAGCATCTTTGTAATCCTGTGCTGTAGCTTCACCAGGTTGGCTTCTCATTTTTAGGTATGCCTGCTGTTGCTCGTGGCATGATCACCAACACCCCTCACTGAAGCAGGGTTGATGGTTATAAGAGAGGGAGAGATATGCTGGACCATGAGATTAGATTGTGGTCAAATACAATTCTGTTGCTGTTTCTGGCCCTCAGTTCTTCATAGGAGGCAGCTTTGAGCTTCTGGATCTCTCTTCCACCTTCTTCCGTCGGGAAAAAGATACAAACGTCTGAGGCCATGTACCAACCAACTCAAGAACAGCTTCTTCCCTGCTTCGATCAGACTTTTGAATGGACCTACCTTATATTAAGTTTATCTTTCTCTACACCCCAGCTATGACTGTAACGCTACATTCTGCATCCTCGCTTTTCCTTCATCCCTGTATACTCTATGAATGGTATGTTTTGTCCGTATAGCACTCAAGAAACAATACTTTTCACTGTATGTTAATATATGTGACAATAATAAATCAAATCAAATCAAACAAAACAAATCTAATCAAAATCCCTTGGTGGTAGGTCAGTGTCCTCAGTGTAAAGACTGGACTTTTTTCCCCACAAGGAGTGTGGAGTGGTTTCTCCTACCAATGCTGTCATGGATAGATGCATTTGTGACAAGTAGATTGCTGTATGAGGCCAAGTGGGTTTTCTTCCTTGTGTTGGTTCTCTCACTATCTCCTTCAGGCCTGGGTTGGCAGGTATGTCCTTCAGGCATTGGCCAGTTCCATCACAAGTGCTACTGAGCCACTTCTGCTGCAGAGCATTGAAATTTCCCACCCCACAGAACATTCTGTGTCCTTGCCATTCATAGAGTCAAAGAAACTTTTCATAAGATTGCGCCCTAAGTGTCGAACAAGTGAGAAAACGAGAGAGAATTGCGCTGGGTTTTTTTTTGACCAAGCTGCAAGTTGCAATCTTATGCACTTAGTGCAAAAACGTGCCAGGATGTGATTCTTGCCAGCGGGGGGAGGAGGGGCCCTGATGAAATTTAAATTGTGTCACAAATATTTAAATTGGCTTTGTGCCCTATTTGGGTGTAAAGTCGATTTCGCTGGCAAAACAGGGCTGGTACGATCAGGGGAGGTGAGAAACCGGGTACATTTCTTGTTTATCCCCTCTCACCCAATCGCACCACCCCACCTTGCTGAAAGTCGGGTGGGACAAGGTCATAAAATCGCCCCCGTAGAATTTAACAACATGGAAAGAGGCCCTTTGGCCCATCGTGCCCAGGCTGGATATAAAACACCTATCTATTCCAATCCCATTACTCTCAATGCCTCTTCCAATTGCTGTTCAACATAGAGGAGTACTGATTCATCAGCTGAGGGAGGGAGGTAGTCGATAATCAGCAGGAGGTTTCCTTGCATTGATGCCATGAGCCTATATGGGTCCTGACTCAATATCACTGTACTACCCCTCTCTGGTGGGTCAATCTTGGGGGTGGAACAGGTCATGTTCAGGGATGGTGAGGGGGGTTGACTGACCATTATGACTCTGTGAATATGACTGTTGCTTTATTGTCTGTGGGACAGCTATCCTAATTTTGGCACAAGTCCCCAATTGTTAGTGATGAGGACTTTACAGGGTTGGCTGGGCAGTGTGTGCAGTTGTCATATTAAATTCTGATACCAGTTTTATTCTTATGAGACCCTATTAGGATATTTGAGAGGGCAGTTAGGATTCAGCCACATTGTTGTGCACTAGAGTCACACATAGGACAGACTGGATAAGGTTGGCAGCTTTCCTTCCCGAGGAAAGTAAGTTGGTTGGGTTTTACAACAATCTGCTATTGTATGATCACCATTACTCGCTTTTAATTTTCCCAAGTTTATTGAATTAATTGAATTTAAATTCCACCAGATGTGGTGGGAATGGAACTTATATCTCTGGATTATTAGTCCAGACCTCTGGATAACTGATCCAGTAACATTACCAAGCAACTGTCCCCTGCAATAATGGATTGAAAGTGAGACTTAGCCAAAAACAGCAACTTGCATTAATATTGTTCATTTAAGGCAGAAAAAAAATTCCAAGGAGTTTCACAGAAACTTCATCAGATAAAAACTGACACCATTAGCCTCCCCAACATGGCCCTGTCGATGACAACTCTTGAACAGACATGTGCCTTGTTTGGCGCTCCTTTGTTGTTATTTGGACAATGTTTAGTGGGGTCATTTTCCACATGAGCAGGACATTGATTTTATTACCCATTGATTCTCTTCCTCAGAGACCTTTCAAAAGGTTGAATTTTGAAAAATGTGGCATTGTGACAACTTCCAGCATATTTTGTTATCACTCATTCAGTAGCAAGTAGAACTTTAGGAGTTTCTAAAATTCATTTATGGGATATGGGTATTGCTGGCTAGGACAGCATTTATTGTCCATCCCTAATTGCCCTTAAGAAGGTGGTGGTGAGCTTTCTTGAATGGCTGGAGTTCCCTGAAGTGTAGGCACACCCACAGTACTGTTGTCTGTGGTGGCTTACAAAGTCCTATTTGGTCCTATTTATTTCATTTCTGACCTAGCAAAGCCAGCAACTGCACTTGGTCTTTTGGCAAGATTAAGCCTGAGATCAGGAGTAATGCCTGTTCCTGTCAGCTTGGATCTAGAATCTCTCCCTTGTGGGGAGCATGAACTGGATACAATTTGAATTTGAATTGTTTTTTGGAGGAAGCAAGGAGGTGAATTAAGGGCTCGGTCTGTCCACTCTGCACATTGCCTTTGTAACGCTGAGAAAGAATACAACTAAAAAAAATTAAATTAAAAATAAAAAAAAGTATAGCATCTTTGCTGTGGCGATACAAGAACACAACACAAGAGTTAGGAGCAGGAGGAGGCCATTTGACCCCTCGTGCCTGCTCTGTCACTTGATAGCAGAGTGGCAGAGCAGGCGCTCTGGCTGATCTGATTGTGGTCTCAACTCCACCTTCCTGTCTGCACACCCATGCCCCGCCCTCACCATTATTCCCTTGCTAATCAAAAATACATTTAAGATCCTCTTTAAGATCCTCTCAAAACCCACCTCTTTAACTAAACTTTGACCTTGAACATATTGTATGATGCAGCCTCCATTGCTCTCTGGAGAAGACATTTCCACAGACTAATGACCATCAGAGAGAAAATGTCTCCTTACCTCAGACTTAAATGAGACACTCCCAGTTTTTATGCTGGTTCTAGACTCCTACACGAGGGGCAACATCCTCTCAGCATTCACCCTGTTAAATCCCCTCAGGGTCTAATATGTTGCAATAAGTTCACCTCTCATTCTTCTGATCGCTAATGAATATAGGCCCAACCTGTTCAACCTTCCTCATAAAATAATCCCTGCATCCCAGGAATCAGTCGAGTTAACCTTCTCTGAACTGCTTTAATGCAATTAAATCCAAAAGAAAATTGAGATTCCATACTTAAAAACTGCAGGACATTATAATAATCTGGATAATGATAATCCAGAATGATTTATAAATGCTAGTGTTGGCCGAAGAAACTAAAAGGATAATATTCTGACTTTGTGTTTCTTTGAGGCAGCTTCACCCACCACACAAATTGGAAATATGTTTGTTACAAAGCTTAACTTTGCAACGTTTCATTTCAACCATAAACCACACAAGACTAAATTCCCCAAATGAAGTGCTAGTGGGGAGCCTTGTTCACCGACAGCATGAGGTTGCAAAGTGACCTGTTAATTGTACAGTCAAGTAAGAATACAAAACAGACCAGTATCCTATCAAGGGTTTAATAAAAAGAATTCGAGACAGTGGGTGTGCTGTGGAATGCACTGAAACGTGAAATGAAAGGAGAAGCTTTACTAGACATATTGCTAATGTAATTCAGCCCTTTTCCTGGCAATATTGGATTCCCAAAAGTTTTAGTTCTATCACTGGTATTCTCTGAATATTGGGAACTGAACACTGAAGAAGATATCTCAGAAAAGTAATTCTTTATATGTAGAAAATTCAGAAAAAAGATTGTTAAATTTTGTGCTTAGTCACACATCAGAAAGTTACTGCTTGCATTGAACATGGCGAGTATGACTGGCTGCCTCATTGTTCCCCATTCCCATTGCTTGTCCTTATTCTCTTTTCCCTGTTGCTTCAAACATCAATGAATTCCATTACTCAACAAAGTGAACCTGCTGTGGAGAAGAATGACTGAGGATATTTCCATGGGCAAGCACGGTTTGAATGTTTGACAATGTTGGTGATTTGGACTGAAATTGAAATTGGATAAATGGTAATCTTATTAAGTAGTTTGGGCAAAGTTTGTTAATCCAGTTTAAACCCAAAACTCAACATTTTTCTCCGGTTGTATTGGATAGCATGCTAAATGGAAATGTGAAAATGGTGTGTGGGAGTAGGTGATGAAGTGCACTCTATTGCAATTAAGAGCTTGACAAACTTGAGCAAGGCACTGTCACTGGATGCAAATGTTGCATTCCAGCAATACCATTGCTAAACATAACTGTGAAATGATCAATTCTGTTAGAAATAAAAGTGCAGTCGTGATAGTGTTTGCATTATATCCCAAAAAGCACAAAGATGCATTGGAATCACATTATTGTATTCAAAAACACACCCACTAATGGCTTATTTCAATGTTATGTGCTCAGAGGCATAATTAAACCGTTCCATTGCTATAAGCAGGGAAGATTACTGTGTTTTTCCAAGCTTAGATTTGATGATGGATCAACTTTAAGGTTGTCTGCTGCACACTGGTTAATAGTTGTAACTTGGCTAAGACAAGTATCTATTCAAAATGAAAAGATGTTTTGTTTTTGAGCTACAGTTACCCAATACTTCAGAACAAAATTTAAAATTCTTGTGTTTGGAGAGTTTGAAGTTGATCATGAATATCTGCGATGGAAAAGCCTCCTGGGACTCCTGCAGGAACTGTAGGTACTTGTTGGTGTTTTTCTGATCACAATTATTACCATTTTGGCATAAACTTTCAACTGAAAAAAGCCAACCCACTCTTTCCTAACATTGCACTTTCCCTGGTTGGTCAAATGTATATTTCTTTCTCCTATTCTAACGCTTCTCCTCACTGCGACCTGATAGTCAGTATTGAAAGAGATGTTTAATTGCCCCTGTGCAAAAAGGTCTCATGGGATTGAGGTGGCTCTCCATCAACAGCAGTTTTTTCTTGGGAGGAAGCTGCTGCTGAATAAATAGTAGCAGGAACCCAATTAGTAGGATCTTCCTTAAAACACACAATTCTAGAAATTTACAATGTACAAGGAGGCCATTCAGCCTACTGTGTTTGTGTCAGTCAAAGAGTTTAATTCATTCATGGGTTGTGGATAGGTCAGCATTTATAACCCTTCCATAATTGTCCTTGAGAAGGCGGTGGTGAGCTGTCTTTTTGAACTGCTGCAGTCCATGCTGTAGGTAAACCCACAGTGCCGTTAGGGAGGAATTTCCAAATCACAATATTGAGTTGCTAGGAGGGGAACTTGCAGGTGGTGGTGTTCCCATGTGTCTGCTGTCCTTGTCCTTCTAGATGGTAGGGGTCACGATTTGGAAGGTGCTGCCTAAGGAGCCTTGGTGATTTCTTGAAGTGGATCTTGTAGATGGTGTGCACAACTGCTACTGTGCATCAGTGGTGGAGGAAGTGAATGTTTGTGGAAGGGATGCCAATCAAGTGGGCTGTTTTGTCCTGGATGGTGTCAAGCTTCCTGAGCATTGTTGGAACTGCACCCATCCAGGTAAATGGGGAGTATTCCATTACACTCCTGACTTGTGCCTTGAAGATTGTGGAGAAGCTTAGGGGAGTCAGGAAGTGAGTTACTTGTCACAGGGTTCCTAGCCTCTGACCTACTCTTGTAGTCACTGTGTTTATATAGCTAGTCCAATTCCGTTTCTGGTCAATGGTAACCCCCCAAGCTATTGGTAGTGGGGGATTCTGTGATAATAATGCCATTGAATTTCAAGGGGCAATGGTTAGATTCAATCGTCTGGAGACGGTCAGTGCTTGACATTTGTGTGGCATAAATGTTATTTGCCATTTGTCAGCCCAAGTCTGGATATTGTTCAGGTCTTGCTTCATTTGGACATAGACTGCTTCAGTATCTGAGGAGTTATGAACAGTGATGACTATTGTGCAATCATCAGCAAACATCTCCACATCTGACCTTATAATGGAAGGAAGGTCATTGATGAAGTAGCTGGAGATGGATGGGCCTAGGAAACTACCGAGGAATTCTGGAATTGAGATAACTGACCTTGAACAACCACAACCATCTTCCTTTGTGCTACGTATAACTCCAAAAAATCAGAGATTTTCCCTCCCCCAATTCTCATTGACTCCAGTTTTGCTAGGACTCCTTGACGCCACATTGTCAAATGCTGCCTTGATGTCAAAAGCAGTCACCCTCACCTCACCTCTGGAGTTCATCTCTTTTGTCCATGCTTGAACCAAGGCTGTAATGAGACCAGGAGCTGTGTGACACTGTGTGACGGAATCCTATCTGAGCACCAGTGAACAGGTTGTTGCTGAGTTTGATAGTGTTGTTGATGACCCCTCCATCACTTTATTGATGATCGAGAGTAGATTGCTGGGGCGGTAATTAGCCGGGTTGGATTTGTCCTGCTTTTTGTATACAGGAAAGACCTGGGCAATTTTCCACATTGCCGGGTAGATGCCACTGTTGCACTGGAAAGGCTTGGCTAGGGCCCCGGCAAGTGCAGAAGCACAAGTCTCCAGTACTATTGCTGAAATATTGTCAGCATCTTTGAAGTATCCAGTGCCTTCAACCATTTCTTGATATCACATGAGTGAATTGGACTGGCTGAAGGTGGACAGCTGTGATGCTGGGGATCTCTGGAGGAGGTTGAGTTGGATCATTCAGCCTATTCCCACTTTGTTGCTATTGGTCCATAGCCTTGTAAGTTATGGCATTTCAGATGCTCACTCAAGTACTTTTTAAATGTCTGAGTTTTGTCTCCTCTATGGTGGGAGATATAGGAAGGATGTCCGAGGTAGGTTTTTTACTCAGAGAGTGGTTGGGGTGTGGAATGGACTGCCTGCAGTGATAGTGGAGTCAGAAACTTTAGGAACATTTAAGAAGCTATTGGATAGGCACATGGAGTACTTCAGGATGATAGGGAGGAAATAGCTTGATCTGGGTTTCAGACAAAGCTCGGCACAACAACGTGGGCCGAAGGGCCTGTTCTGTGCTGTACTGTTCTATGTTCTATGTACTCTTTCAGGCAGTGGGTGCTACACCTCCAGTACTCTCTGGGTGAAAATATTCCACTTCAAATTCCCTTTACTCCATCTGCCAATTCTGTTAAATCTGTGCATCCACCAGTTCGAGATCTTTGTCAGGGAAACTAGGTTAGAACATAGAACAGTACAGCACAGAACAGGCCCTTCGGCCCACGTTGTTGTGCCGAGCTTTGTCTGAAACCCAGATCAAGCTATTTCCTCCCTATCATCCCAAAGTACTCCATGTGCCTATCCAATAGCTTCTTAAATGTTCCTAAAGTTTCTGACTCCACTATCACTGCAGGCAGTCCATTCCACACCCCAACCACTCTGAGTAAAAAACCTACCTCGGACATCCTTCCTATATCTCCCACCATGAACCCTATAGTTATGCCCCCTAGTTACCACTCTATTCACCCGAGGAAATAGTCTTCAAGGTTCTTCCTCTACTCCATCTAGAATCCTCATAATTTGATACCTGTCAATTAAATCTATTGTCAGCTTCCTCTATTCCAAAGAAAATAACCCAGCCTATCAATTCTTTCCTCGTAGCTAAGATTCACCAGTCCTGGCAACATCGCTGTAAATTTCCTCTGTAACGTCTCCAGTGCAATCGTATCCTTCCTGCGACATGGTGTCCAGAACTCTTACACACGACTCTTGCTGTGGCCTGACAATTATTTTATCCAGCACAAGCATAACTTCCCTGCTTAAACAGCCTTAGATACCTGTATCTTTATATACCAGTCCTTCTACTTTTAGGGATCTGTGGACATGCACTTTAAGACACCTCTACTCTTCTCTTGTGTTATGTATTTCCTTACCTTATTTACCCTTCTCAAATGCAATACTCTACTTCTCTGGACTGAATTCTATTTGCCACTTTCCTGCCCGACTCTACATTCATTGACATCTTCTGGCAGTCTACAGCTTTTGTCCCAATATAACCACACCACAGTTTCTACATCATCTGCCAACTTAATCATGGTCCCTACACTTACGGCTAAATCATTGATACATCTACCAAGAAATCAAAGGATTGAATATCGAGCCCTCCTAAACCCTACTGGAAATGGCATTCCTGTCACAAAAACATCCACTGACCATTACCCTTTGCTCCGTCACTGAGCCAATTTGGGATCACACTTGCCACTTTCCCATAGATTCCCTGGGCCTTTACTTTTCTGACCACTGCACCATGTTGACTACATCAAACACACCATCTTCATTGACTGTCCCCGTTACCTTCTCAAAAAATACAATTAAGTCAGTCAGACACTCCGGGGGGCAATTTTGCACCCACACTTGCCACAAGTGTAAATGATGACAGGGGGAGCAAAATCTCATGAGTCGGGAAACTAGATCGTCACTGGCGAGATCGCGTTTTTCCATTTTTCTTGCCACTCACCGAGGACAAAACGAGGTTCCCGCTCAAAGGGGTGGGAGCCTTATAAACTTCAATACTTTTAAAGGGCCTCCCCACCATATAATGCCCCTTCACTAAATATTCAAACCTTGTCGATGTTTACAACAGCTTTAGAGGAATGGGATTCAGTCAAGGGGATCCTGCTGGGGGCACCAAGGCTAGTATAGCTGGGGGAAGGGGGCAAGCCTCCTGGCACAGATTGGAACTACCAACCTGGCAGTGCCAACCTATGTCAGGACAGGCCCTCTAGAGAGCCCTATTTTGGGGGGGGTGGGGGAAGATGTGAGAACTTGCCAGTTTGGGGGGCGAGGTGGGGGGGGGCTGAATTTGAACATTGTACAGTGAAGCAATATAAATAAAATTACCTTGTGTAATAATACAAGAAAATAATTCAGTTCTGAACTTTATGAGCTGGACAATTTCGAGTGACATTACCATAAGTTGTGAACTCTCATGTATCCCCGTCTTTGAGTAAACTATACACTTATTAATTCCCTTCTGATTATTTGAGTTGCAATCTGCATATCATAATGAGATCTCAGCTCAGCAGTTCCAGTTTATATGTCATGATTGAGATTAAACAACAGCTTGATCAGTGACATAACTTAGCATTTAGGTGAGCAATGAAGAGTTGTGAAAACGCCTTTGTGAATCATTCACAGGATGTGGGTTTTTCTGGCAAGGCCATCAGTTATTGTCCATTGCTAATTGTGTTTGAGATGGTGATGAGCCACCTTCCAAAACCACTGCAATCCATGTGGTGTAGGTACACCCACAGTGCCAATTGGGAGGGAGTTCCAGGGTATTGATCCAACAATAGGGAAGGAATGACATATTTCCAAGTCAGGGTTGAGGGACTTGGGAGGTGATGTTGCTCCTATTGCCTTTGTCGTTCTAGATGTTATGAGTTTGGGAAGTGGTGTTGAAGACACACCTTGCTGAATTAGTACAGGGCATTGTATAGATGGCACATAATGCAGGCAGTGTGTGCCAGTGAAGGGAGTGAATGTTTAAGGTGGTGGAGTGGGTACCAATCAAGCAAGCTACCTTCTACCGGATAGTGTTGAATTTCTCAACTGTTGTTGGAGCTGGACTCATCTAGGCATGTGGGGAGCATTCCAGCACACTTCTGCCATGTCAGCTAGTGAATCACCTGTTTTTGTTTAGCCACAGTATTTATATGGCTGGTTGAGTCAAGTGATCTAGTCAATAGTGATCCAGGATGCTGATGGAGGAGGATTCAGCGATGGTAATGTCTTTGAATGTCAAGGAAAGGTGCTTAAACTCTGTCTGGTTGCTGATGGTCATTGCCTGGCACTTTGTTCTTGCCACCTTTCTCCTAAATGCTGTTAAATAGCAAAATGCAACACTGCATTATTGACCCGAGGGTGAATTCACTGAAGCAACTGGAGATGTTTGAGCCGAGGACAACGTCCTGAGGAACTTCACAACACTCACACTTTTACAGATGACCTTATTGCCATGAGGCATATCAGCACAAAACATAATTGGAAAACAATCAAGTTAAATGCTTTAGTTATTCTTTTATTTAATTTGTTCAGACAATCCGTGTGGTACTTGGACTAACATGACAGGTTATTTACATATCCCCAAACTGTGGACCAGCAGTCACTCTCACCAGTTTAAGACAGGTATCAGAGAAGAAGTGTTGTTCCATCACATACGCATTTAAATTCAGCGTCAGATATTTTGGTGCCGAGCTTTTTGTGCCACACAACCTCTGCCTGTTGGTACACATCATGTACTCTGCTTAAGAACTTCATGTTGAGAAGTTCATGTTGGGCGGCACGGTAGCACAGTGGTTAGCACTGCTGCTTCACAGCTCCAGGGACCTGGGTTCGATTCCCGGCTTGGGTCACTGTCTGTGTGGAGTTTACACATTCTCCTCGTGTCTGCGTGGGTTTCCTCCGGGTGCTCCGGTTTCCTCCCACAGTCCAAAGATGTGCGGGTTAGGTTGATTGGCCAAGCTAAATTGCCCTTAGTGTCCTGGGATGCGTAGGTTAGTGGGATTAGTGGGTAAATATGTAGGGATATGGGGGTAGGGCCTGGGTGGGATTGTGGTCGGTGCAGGGCCGAATGGCCTCTTTCTGTGCTGTAGGGTTTCTAAGATTCTAAGAAGTTGAAACTAGCCTGTGATCACAACAAAAACTGCTAGAAATTTCTGTACTTTAAGAATAAGAACCGGAGGGGAGATGAGATGCAAAACAAAACTTTGTAATGGTCTAGAATGAACTGCCCGAAAAGCCGATGAAAGCAAATTCAATCATAACTTAAGGAGCAGGGATAAACATGAAGGAAAAAAAAATGGAAGGCTATGGAGAAAGGGCAGGGGAGTGGTACTATTTAATAGCTCTTTCAAATCTTTGACCTCTGACAAAGGGTCATCCTGACTTCAAACGTTGGTTCTGTTCTCACTCCACAGATACTGTCAGACCTGCTGAGATTTTCCAGCATTTTCTGTTTTTGCTTCAGATTCCAGCATCTGCAGTATTTTGCTTTTATGTTTCAAAGAGGGGGCAGGCACAACGGGTTGAATGGCCATCACCTGTAATGTATGATTATATGAACAGAACTTCCTCATCCAATACGGCTGTTGTTTTTTTTTCTCCGGTTGACCAAAGGACATGCAAATGAGGCAAAAGTCCTATTAAACTGTTCCATTATGGATCAATATAACTCCCCAAAGTCTCACAGGAGTTGGTTCCGAGGCAGGATAAGCATTAACACCTCAGTTTCTGAGATAGCTGCAGGTGGAATCTTTCACATTTAGATTATTCTACATAACAATGAAAACTGACTCAAATCTGGCAGACCGCATTGATAGGCAGCTGTGGAATGGTCTCCTGGTTGGGAGTGAGTGACTTGGCTGTCCAAATATGGTGACAGATTTTTGTTCTTAAAAAAAAGCTTATGTAGACCAAAAGACGTACTTACGTTTTATTCCAGTTAGCTACGCCGCAATGTGCAAGTGATTTGCTATTATTCCAGGTAGCCCGAAACCCAGCAGACAATGTAGCTGTTGGTATACAAACACAGAATTCTACATTGTATGCCAGGTTCGGGCCCAAACCTGAAATATAAATGTAATCAACTTGGATTGTATTCAGCCTGCTCCAAGTGGGATCATTTCTCACATCTGGAATGATTCTTCATTGGATATCATAATGCATCAGAATTTCCGGATGCACCCTTTTTGCAACTCCAAAAGGAAAATGGTACTGGGACTTTAATGCTTTAGTTTGTCTCTGTAATTGCAACCAGTGTCACTGCTACACAGATTGTATTACATCGCTTTGATGGAATGAAGTATTGCTTGAAAATGGGACCAAATTGGAGTTTGTACATTCTCCTCGTGTCTGCGTGGGTTTCCTCCCACAGTCCAAAGATGTGCGGGTTAGGTTGATTGGCTATGCTAAAAATTGCCCTTAGTGTCCTGAGATGCGTAAATTAGAGGGATTAGTAGGTAAATATGTAGGGATATGGGGGTCGGGCCTGGGTGGGATTGTGGTCGGTGCAGACTTGATGGGCCGAATGGCCTCTTTCTGTACTGTAGGGTTTCTATGATTCTATGAAAACACACAAATAATGACATTCAATGAGTGACTGTGCCTGTAGGTAGCGTTTTCCCCCCCGTCAAGTCTTTATGCACCTGTCCATTGGGAATATTGAGCATTTGCAGACCGAATTCACTGAATTAATCACAAACGTGCAAATAAAAATCTTTGAAATAGGTTTGTGAGAAAATTAGTGGCTAGTTGAAAGAGTTCACTAGCCAGTTAAAGTATGAATACACAGAGGGAGATTGGCCATCCAAAAAAAGATAAACTATGTATTTCCAACAGGGCTTTGGAATGACTCAGGCTTTTGTCTCCCACTACTTTTCCTAGAAGTCTGGTTCAAGAATGATGAGTTCTCCTGATGTCAGTGTTAAATTCACCCTTCACCAGCCTGAATCTAGATCTTGTGGTCTGGCTGCCCCTGAAGTGGCGTTTCTGGATAAGTGAAAACATCACTGTTTATAAAGCTGCGTTAATAGAAAAAGGCATGCAGGGACAAACTAAGAAATTCAAAGTATTAAATAGTGAAGTGCAGACAGGTCATCTGAATGATGCAGCACTTGATCTTTGCCACTAGGGGCTGTTAGTGATCTTTGTAAATGTTTCAGTGGACAGCTCAACAGAGAACACTGGACATACTGACCATCTGTTACTTCAATTTTTAATTGTAGGAAACATTGCACATGATAATTAGCAACCTTTATCCCTGGTTAGCTGTGGAAATATCTCACAATACCCTTACTAAATGGCAAATAACCACATTTGAGTATTAGTAGGAAAAAGTGCGAGGAACTCAAGTTTACATAGTCACTTAGAATCAGAATCCCTGCAGTGCAGCAGGAGACCATTCAGCCCAGACCACAATTCAACCCCACATATTTACCCTGCTATTCCTCGACATTGTGGGACAATTTAGCATGGCCAATCAACCTAACACGCATATCTTTGGACTGTGGGAGGAAACCGGAGTACCCGGAGGAAACCCACGCAGACACGGGGAGAATGTGCAAACTCCACACAGACAGTCACCTGAGACTGGAATTGAACCCGGATCCCTGGTGCTGTGAGGCAGCAGTGCTAACCACTGCCAGTAGTACAGAACTCAAATATTGCTGGAGAAAATATTGCTGAAAAAAACAATCCAGGTGGGAAAAGATGATGGTTGTGCACAGAGCTAGTCAAGTACAGAAACTAGAAGTCAATTTTATAACCAGAACCTTGGATCAATATTGTAAAATTCTAGGCCTCAAAAGTAAATGGTACTCAAAGGAATACGCCTGCAAGGTGAAGAATTGCAAACAGGATATTATTTTACCTATTTAGGCTCTCCAGGGCAGATGTCAAAGCTCACGTCAGAAAGAGGAAGATTACAGATGGGTTGGTCAGATGGGCAGAGTAGTGGCAGATGGTATTTAATCCTGCTAAGTGTGAGGTGATGCACTTTGGAAGAAGAAACAAGATGAGGGAGTATTTAAATGAATGGCAGGACACTGGGAAGCTCAGGAACAGATGTGTCTTGGGGTACCTATTCACAGATCCCTGAAGGCAGCAGAGCCCATGAATAGGATAGTTAACAAGGCATATGGGACACTGGCTTTTGCTAGTTGTGGCATAGCGTCCAAGAGCAAGGAGGTAATGTTGGAGGTGTACAGAATGTTGGTTAGGCCACAGGTGGAGTACTGTGTGCAGTTCTGGTCACCTCACTATAGGAAGGATGTGATAGCACTAGAGGGAGTACAGAGGAGGTTCACCAGGATGGAGCATTCAAGCTACAAGGAGGGACAAGATGGACTTGGATTGTTTTCTTTAGAGCAGAGAAGGCTGAGGGGGGACGTGATTGAGGTATAAAAGATTATGAGGGACAGGGACAGGTGAATCGGAAGCAGCTGTTCTCCTTGGTTGAGGGGCTGGAGATTCAGAGGGGATTTGAGTTTTTTCACTCAGGAGGGTGGTGAGAATCTGGAATGCACTGCCTGGGAAGGTACCACCTTTAGTGGTAGTTATTGTCAATGCAGACTTGATGGGCCTTTTCTGTGCTATATGACTATGACTCTAAACATAGTGCAACATTTGAAACTGTTCACTGAATTTTGAAATCAACTGTGATGAGAAACAAGAAATTGGGATTTAATAATGTGCTGCCAAGGCTTCTTGATGGTTGAGAAATGTGGTGGTCTCAGTGCCAACTGAATGAAGCACAACAGCTTCCCGTGCAGGTGCCCACAGTGACTCTCACATCGCAACAAGCGGTTCCCAATGTGACAAATGAAAGTGTGCCTCGCACAGCACAGATAACTAACAATCCAGAAGAGATGAACCTACACTGGCCACGTTCACTGAATGACTGGTGCAAGGATCTTTTACACAAAAATGGGAGGAGAGTTTGAGATCAACCAAGGAAACAACAAAAATAATAGCTGCAGCTTAAGTACATTGTCGCAATGTGACCTGAAGGTAAAAGCCTAACAATTGCCTATTCCCCTATGCCAGAGATATTATCAAACCACCACCTTAAAAACTGCGGATAACATGCAATTAATGATCTAATCTAATATTTTATTGGTTACAGACTTGCAGCTAGAAGTCTCCATTAATAACAAACTGCAGGATCCTATCCGAACACTGGATCCTCTGGTTGACATGATGTGGAGATGCCGGCGTTGGACTGGGGTAAACACAGTAAGAAGTTTAACAACACCAGGTTAAAGTCCAACAGGTTTATTTGGTAGCAAAAGCCACACAAGCTTTCGGAGCTCTAAGCCCCTTCTTCAGGTGAGTTTACTCACCTGAAGAAGGGGCTTAGAGCTCCGAAAGCTTGTGTGGCTTTTGCTACCAAATAAACCTGTTGGACTTTAACCTGGTGTTGTTAAACTTCTTCCTCTGGTTGACCCACCCTGGATAGGAAACCTCTAATTATAAAAGGAGAAGGAGCCAGCAGAAGAGGAGTGCGATACCATCAGAGACCCAGTAGCCAGATGTAGCTGCTGGATAGAGACAGAATCTACACTGACTACTGAGCAAGTGATGGACGCTGAAATACGGAGTGCGTGTGGTCTTGTGGAAATTTGTCATTCGGCCATCACGTCAGCCCTGTCAAAAGAAAATATCAACAGTCACTATAGCGAAGATCAGAATATTGTTATTTAAAATCAAATAAATACATTGTTTTTACAAGTTGCTTAAAAGGCAAATTCATAGAATTATTTTATCTTCTATTTGTGCAGTTTTAGTAAAAAATGTTGAAAGATCAAACACAATTGACATGCAATTTCCTTAATGACTCAGAAGGCAATGATTCATGGAACTCAAAGAAGGGGTTAGATTTAATGTTTGTCTTGTGCAGTTAAAATGATCTTGACAATGAGTGTACTATCCTGGTTTTAGACTCGAGGGGGGCACAGGGACCACCAGGATTCCTTCTCTGGATCAGATCCTTGGGAAGAGATGACACTGAGGGAGGGACTTGTGTATCCCAATGCTGTGATAGTTTATTGAAATTCCAGCGTGCTGGATTCATGCATGCAATTTGTGATGCACCGAGGATCAGGTCTCAGCTCTGTCATCCAAAAGAGCTGGTAAACCCAAACTAGATACTTTCCCACTGGGGAAGGAAACCATTCAGGAGAGGGACAGAGGCCAAATTGTAGCTGCATACTAGCGATGGGTTATTCAAACAGCGGTTTGGGCAAAATCAACTGCTCATTTCCTCAATGGAATGAAAATGGTAAGGATTTGCTTTGCCCTCAATCCCTTGCAGGGATTTTCACATCTTGTTGGATTGAATGCATCATGAAAGCAAATGGGAACTCTGAAGGACGTGAATATGATACCAATCACATCGTTCTGAGTTGACCTATCCAAATTTTGCTAATAACCCATGATAACACTATAAAATATCCTTTGTTTCCAAACTATGAGCTAAACCCATTTCAACATTCACATTAGAACTTCAGGGTCTCCAGGAGATCAAAAACTCCTTTGTTAGGCTCACAATGCTTAGGAAGAAGCCAAATCTCCCAGTATTGTGAAGTGACATCCATTTCAAAAGTTGGGATTATTTCCTTAGATTACCTTTCTTAACACTTTAGATGAATAAATCAGGCATCTGCAGTTAAAAAGCAAGGAGCTGTATGTGCATTAAATAAACTTTTATCTGTTTTTTGTTAGTCACAAGTTGACTTACATTAACACTGCAATGTGAAAATCCCTTAGCCGCCACACTCCTGTGCCTGTTTGGGCACAGAGGGAGAATTTAGCACAGCCAATGCACTTAACCAGCACATCTTTGGACTGTGGGAGAACGTACAAACGCCACACAAACAGCGACCCAAGCCAGAAATCCAACCCAGGTCCCTGGCTCTGTGAGGCAGCTGTGCTAGCCACTGTGCCACCGTGCAGTGATAGGTAGAGATAAATATGTTTTGTTCATTCTACATATCCAACTAACTGTTGCAGGTTAAAATGAACAACGTTTCATGATGTAATATCAGTCAGCTTGTTGTTCTCTTAGGTATAACTGTAAAATTGTGTGCTACATGTAAAAGCCAATTCATCATTTCTACATCTTCAAAGGCTGATAAAATAGTTGTGCGTTTGTTACGCTTACAACACAATTTACCCCTTTTAATAAAAAGCAATCTTGCTTTTACTCAGACAAGTCAGCAATAAGGCAAAAAGGTAACATTTACATGACCGATGAGAGATTTTGGTTGGAATCATTTAACTTCCAGCTTTGAAACCTTAATGCAAACTCTGTTTCGGCTCTCAAACTTCTCTGTGGCACAGAATGAGAGCGATTGATAATTGGAAGAAAGTAGACAATTTATCAGGAGATTAAATTAGTTGTTGGAATGATTATCTTTCAAGTTTAAAAACCCGTTTTTATTTAAGTAAAAAGAGGAAATACAATTGGAGACATCAAATTGGGAGTTGTGGTTACTGCAGAAGAGGTTCTGCAACAAAATAATACAAGACGACATTAATAAACATATCAACAAACAATCTTCAATATAGATAAATGAGGTGGTGCATTTTGGCAAGAATAATCAAGAAGCCCACACAATTCCTTGGAAACAAGTGTCTAAAATGGGATAGACAAGCAGAAGGATCCGAGGTTACAGATATACAAATCACTAAAAATACCAACACGCGTTAGTTAATAAGACAGTTAAAAAAGTACTGGGGTTTATTTGGAGAAGAATAGAATTAGAACTTGTATAGATCACATGTTTTGATGTTCATATGTTTTTTTAAAAAAAGGATGCGGAGGAAGATGCAAAAGGATTTACTAGAATAATAACAGTACTGAGGTCAAGAAAGATTGAACAGGTTGGGCTTCTTTGTCCTAGAAAAGTCTGAGGGGTGAGCCGAT
This sequence comes from Mustelus asterias, assembly GCF_964213995.1. NCBI lineage: Eukaryota > Metazoa > Chordata > Chondrichthyes > Carcharhiniformes > Triakidae > Mustelus > Mustelus asterias. The sequence goes on from NC_135817.1 coordinate 49,795,997, forward strand.
TCCAGCCTTTAAAACTATGAAAGGGACTGATGAGGTAGACAGAGAAGATATTTCCCCCCTGTGGGTAAGACTAGAATTAGGAGCTTTAAATATAGAATAGTTATTAATAAATACAATAGAGAACGCAGGAGAAACATGGAGTTAGAAATGAGTGTGCCCTGATTTTGGGTGTAGCAGCTGTGGTTCTCACCTGTTCAAATCAAGATGGGCAAAACAGAATTTATCTCCCCACTTCATTTGAAGGACTTTGATACTAGTTGGTGTGGCTTTCCTTCTTTATTCTTTAATAGGTTCTGGGCATTGCGGACAAAGTCAGCATTTGTTGCCCATTCCCAATTGCCCCGTTTGCCACATAGTTTCATAGGGCAGTTCAATCTGGTGTCATATGTAGGCCAAACCAGGCAAGGATGACACATTCCCTTCCCTAAAGGACATTAGTGAACCAGATGGGTTTTTACGACAAATCAATGGAAGCTTCATGATGATTAAAAGGAGACTACTCTTCAACTCCAGATTTATTAATTGAATTGAACCCATGTCCCCGGAGCATTGGCCTGGTCCCCTGGATCACCAATCCAGTGACATTACCACTACACCACCATCTCCCCAGCTTTTCCTTCTCAATCCTGCTGGTTAGCTATACACACAGCCAGGGTCCCAGCAACATTGTCGCCAGGGCCAAGGCTGCCAGTCTCACGCCCACCTCACATCCCTCTCATTATTCAGCCATAACAGACTCCTAACTCAAACAGTGCTACACAATCTCTGATATTATGTCCTCTCTCTGAGGACAAAGGTGACAAAACAGAAGGGAACAGAGCCAAGCCAAGCTGATGGGGAACCAAAGATGCCTGCACTTCCTGAACCCAACAGAGGGGGTGGCTCTGAACAGCAAGAAGCCGACTCCAACATGGCCTGCAGCATTCAACGGCACCAACAGAGGATGGTGTAATCTTTCTGCCTCATGCCCCTTCCCAAGTCATGCTCATGAGGAGCAAGCTGCTTATGGTGTTATCATGGACCTTCTGCTTCCTACTTGTTACCCCTCCCTCCTGTCCAAGAACCTTCCACGTTCCTGCTTTCAGACACTCCAGCACTGCTGCTTATCCAGCCACGGTCATCCTAGGAGAGGACACAACAGCACAGTGCTAATGTCAAGGATTACTTGATCTGACACATGCACTAGTTCAAATAGTAACACTGCTCTTATCTTTCAGGATAGTATAAAATTGGGATTAGCATATGGCGAGTGGTCTGCAACCAGGCCAGGGTGAAGACAAAGTGGCAGATATATACTGCTACAGGAGACTCACAGCATGCCTGGAGCAGCGCCAGGTAAACCTAAAAATGAGTTGCCAACCTGATGAAGCTACAACACAGGACTATCCGCAAGCCAAATAGCAGAGCAGCATTTAATAGACACAGCTAAGCAACTTCACAGCCAACTGATCAGATCAATGTTCTGCTGTCCCGGTGGTGGACAATTAAACAACAGGAGGAGGTGGTTACACAATAATCCCCATCCTTAATGGTGGGGGGAGCCCAGCACATCAGTGCAAATGATGAGGTTGAAGCATTTGCAACCATCTTCAGCCAGAAGTGGCGAATGGATGATACATGTTGTCCTCCTGCTGAAGTTGAATGAGTTTGCATGGAGGTGGTGACTTGCCACATAGCCTCCAATCAGTGTCAATGAGCCTACCCTCTCTGCAGCCTCTGCTCCATCTCTGTTATGCTGTACACCTTCCACCATATCTGTGGCAGCCTGTGTTTATATACTCCTCTTCCAACCTGAGAGAAAGCAGCAATGTAGCAGAGCCAAGAGCTCCCAAAAACAGTCCAGAATCCTTTCAGACTTTTTCTAATAAGTTACAAATGTTTAAGTTCTTGCAATCAGGATGCATGGCCTTTTAAATCACATGACTACAGGGTATCTTTGCTGATGCTTTCTTTTTTTCCCCCAGAGTGGATAACAGTCATTGCCTAAATTTGGAATTCCAACATCACATCACAATTTCACCAGCATAACTTGTTTGGGCACAAGATGCACCTGGGTCCACCAATACCCTCAAAGAACATCACAGGCCATGCATGCGAGGGCTGATGGTGCAGCTTCCGATAAACCCAGCTAGGCCTTCATAGCTCTACCGCGTGACTGAAAGTTGAGACTTGGAAACGTGGAACTCCCTACAGCAGTGAGGCCATTAGCATTGATGCATTTAAGAGGGAGTGAGAAACAGAAGATATCGGATGCGATAAGTGAAGGAGGTGGCTCAGCGGGGTGGAATAGCCCACCTCACATTCTATAATACTATCCCCCCAATCCACGCAATTGATTGCTTGTTACGGAGGATAAGTTAATAGGATCTACTCAGAACTCAGCTACGGTTAGCACATGATTACTTGCAGCTCCTCCACCACATGCATTTATAGCCCGGAAACTAGTTAATTCAGTCCCATTTAACTTTTGAGACCTTGTGATTGCACTGATCAAACACATGATCAGAAGCCAATGGCCACTTGAACCTCACTTTGTGGTAAACCTATAAACCTCAAGTTTAAGTAAGGTAGAAGAGGAGACTTTGCCAAGTAGCTTGCTGGAGTATGCTAACATGAGGTTTGAAGAGGTGCTTGACTGGAGTTTAAACAGATATAATGGTGAATCAGTTCAAGGGTGCAAAACTTTCACGAATCGTTTATATATGGGGGGTTTTAAACAGTGTTGTGATTTACACTGCTCCTTGCTCACTATAGGACTCCCCCCAGCCTCACTACCATAGAACTTACATTTATCTCTTCAGAAGACACAATGCTCCATTCTGGTCTTCATCCGATTTTCCAACCCATTTCCAGCATGGCACTTGCTTAATTGCAATCAAAGGTGTGTTTTTCCCTTCTGCCTCTCCTGTATGAGAGCCCCACAGCCAAAAATGTTCAACCACTGATCAAGAATTATTGTACCAAAAGTATACAATTTATACTTTTGCCCCCACCCACTCAAATCATGGACCAGGCAATAGAAAGTCAAGTATGTAAGGGATATGGTAGTATAGAAGTTATGTGGCTGGACTACTAATCCAGAGACCTAAACTTTGTTGTTAAAAACCCATCTGCCTCACTAATGTCCTTTAGGGCAGCCTTACCTGGTGCGGCCTACACCTGACTCCAGACACTGAATGGGGCCTAACTCCAGCTGCCTTTTTGGCTCAGCAAACCATCCAGCTGTATTTGGTTCACCATCACCATCTTTGGCCGGAATGCCAATTTCCCTGTTCTCACTTGCAGCGGGGCACGCAATAGATTGGAGAATCCCACCCACGGGAGTGGGCATTGGGTGAAAACAGGCATGGAACATTGATGAGTCAGCTGGTGAATAGCTTCCTGGCATCATGGAGATGAAAACTTGAGCATGGCAGCCAAACACATCTCAGTATCTAATACCCCAGCAGGAGACCAAGATCTTTGACAGAAAGGGAAAGGAAAATAAAAGGATAATGTTCTTTGTTGTTTGTTATGGAAAGTAACAAACACAGATACTCTAAAAAATTGAATTAGAAATCTTGGGTACTCCTGATCTCCACTAGAATGTCCACAAAATATTTGAGAGGAAACAGCATTTATTTAAAAATAATTCAAGGGATGTGGGCTAGACCAGCATTTATTGCCTATCCCTAATTGCCCCCCCCCCCCCCCCCCGCTGCCTGGTGAGCTGCCTTCTTGAACTGCTGCAATGCGTTTAGCAGCAATTATTTGCATTTGTCGAAAAAGGGCGTTTTAAAAAAAAAATTCACTTCTGGCAGAAGTGGCAACGTTTTCTGGAAGAATCAGAGGATGTAGGTCACGGCTGGGACTTACTTGATGGATAGCCTGACCCCTCGGTTGAGCAACTGAAGAGAAGGAACAAGTTGGGGAACAAAACTTTTGAGTTAAAAAAAGCAATATAAAAAACTGCTTTAAAAAAAAAGGATTTTTGTAAGAGAAAAAAATAAGCATTTCAAATTCTAGTGACCACATTGGATCCTCCTCATAAAACTACCAATGGAAATTATGCAACTATGTTTCAGAGAAGACAGTTTATTTGGCTGTTCTATCAGAGCTTTGGTACATCAGAGAGTTCCTGTGTCATTTATAGTATTGGTATTAGGATTGGCAAAGGGTCAATCTTGTGTGTTCAAATGCATGGCAGCTGGGGACTATGGGAATAGAATAGATAATAAATAACAGCACTCACTTGGATGGGCAAAGATTGTGGCACTATTGTGGGTATTGCTCAGCTGGTGACCTGAAGTCAGTTTCCGTTTGGAGTATCTATAGCGAGAAGTAGTAAAACCAATGTAAATCACAAGGTTTGAACACAAACAGCAAAACACAGACAAGATGCATCCAAAGCTTTACAATCTACAATTTACTACAGTAGCTGTTAAACTGCCATGGATAGGTCAAATCTGTCACATTCACTCTTGCATTTAAAAATGAAAATAATGGCAGTGCAGAATGCATACAAATCTGTGAAAACATGGGATTCTTTATTTGCACATGCAGTGAACATCGATGATAAATGTTTCTTTCAAATAGCGATTAAAAGCCGTTTTGATTTCCTACTTTTTGAATTTTCTATAACCCAGTTTCTAGGATTTTAGACATTTTAAGGAGATCCTCTAAATAGTAGAGTGATTTAATGCAAGTTTATTTTCAAGTAAACAAATTGAAGAGCCTCTGGCTGCAGCCTTGCCCCAGTCAATGTTGTCACCTCCAATACTCTCTCAATCTTTTTAACTGGTCATCCAACTTGAACACCACAAGCCCTGTTCGAACCTCAGTTGTGCATGTTCAGTAGTACTCCCAAGTCCTATCTGCCCAAGACAAACACAGGGGTCCCCAGCAAATCACGTTGAAATTCTTTGATCCAATGATATCTACAATTCCTTCCAGTGCTCCATTCTTTGAATTCTGGATTTCAATGCATCTTCTGCCTCCCATCACTCCGCCGTTGGATGTGTAGATTGTTATTGTACTATACAACAGTGGTTATAACACTGGCTTACTTGTTTATGCAGCATGGTTAAGTATTCAAGCATTCAAGAGAAGAATGTCAGCCAACACTGAACACATAAAGCGGCTCTTGACACTGTGGTCTCCGAAAAAGTAACTCTGCAATGCCAGTCCATTAGATTTTTTTATGGTTCAAACTTTTCCCCCTAGGCAGTTTGATCTTGGTCTGGTGAGCTTTCAAGGATTTTGAGAATGAACTTTTATAAATCTGTAAGGGAACGGCCTTCCACTCAAAGCTCATTGTGGCAGTCAGGGAGCTGTGGGTCCATCTTTGCGGTATCATTTTTACCATTTCTCCACTCCGAAACGTATGCCATTGTCAATCTGGTCATGAAAGCATCAAACCCTGTACGGTGGATGCTCCCCCCTCATTTTTCCATTTTGTTCTTTCCCATTAATGCCATAGCATTATGGGCCAAGTGCTGGGAAATGGGATTAGAATAGATAGGGGCTTGATGGCTGACGTGGGCATGATGGGCCGAAAGGCCTCTTTCTGTGCTGTAAAACTCTACATCAGTGCTGCAAAATAAACTACAGTCTGAAGCCAGACTTTCCAAAGATGTTTTGCAGTAATTGTGAATGAGGAGACAAGGTAGATGTTTAACTTTATACCTCAACGATTGGTAACTTCAATGGAAATGAAGTGCTAGAACTAGATACAAAGTAGTCCTCATAAGGGGCCACTTGCATTTGGACCCAGGTTTCACGAGTGGCTGGGAAACATCCACATTACAGAAGCAGCTTTTGGGGGCAAGTGAGAAATTATTACAATGTAGCAATCAGCTGCAGGCCAAAAATATGAATCAATTTCAAAAATAAATGAAGGGCAAATCCTTTAAAAATAACGATACTGAATAACATTGATTTAAGTAAAATGTTAACAAGCCATTGTGAAGATGGATAAATAAGGTATTTTTTAAAGAGGAAAGAGAAGCCATACCAAAGGGAGAGAAAATGCAAAGTTTGCTGAAACAGGTCACGAGATGTTGGAGGTGCAAAAACAAAGGGTTTAGGAGACGAGAGGAATAATATATTTTAAAGCCTTCCAATATGACCTTAAGGAAGTCACGGTTCTAAAGAAATGGTGGCATTGAAACCGTCAAAGACATTTAATACACAAAACTAACAAATCCCCTGGGTCAGATAGTGTGTAATCATAGGGCTATGAAGTAGATTAAGGAAATCTTTGCAGTCTATTGACCTTAACTAATATTAGGCACAGGCAAATCCTTGCAGAACTGTAAACAAGTTACACAAGGAATAATGTATTGAACTCAATGTTGCTGACTGCAGCCTCACTAACCACCAGCTCAGTGAAAGCATGGGTACAGGTTGGCCAAATTTAAATTCTGACCTTTGCTCCAGACAGGCAGAGTTCCCGCTGGCACCAGTCTTAGAGTAAATAGTGTCAACAGGCAATAATCCTGGGCCACACCACAAGCTTGTCTATCTAAAATTAATAACAGTCTTGTCCAACAAGTACACAGGAGGGGCACTGTATAATACAAAGATTATTTGGACTATAAAGCCTGACAAACTTCCTTGACTTTGTTGAGGATGTTACAAAGTAGAAATTCAAATTCCATAAGATACAATTTATTTTGACTTTCAGAAAACTAGTGAAATAGGCCCTTACTAAAAGCCACAAGAGTCTGGTGTCAAACAGGTGACTGGATAACAAGTTGGCTAAGTGTACCTATGAGAATTGAAAGATTGAGGATGGGGGGGGGGGAATGTTGAGTGCAATATTGCAAGGCTTGTTGCTTCTAATCCACATTCATAATCGGGACACCAAAACAAAATGCAACATTAATTCTTAAAATATTTTTCCCAGGAATTATTATTAATAAAGAAAATGACCCTGTTCAGACAATTTGATAAATCGGGGTGCTGGACCTAGGTTTTGATCGGCTTCGAAAAAAGGGAGAAATTAGTTTCCAAAAGGGTTTGGTAGAATTAACTTTCTGGTTCACATCAGCAATAGACTTGCTGCCACTTTCACAGGATCAGGTGGTTGAATCACTGCCCTGTTTCAGTAGAAGCCTCCTTTAAAACGCGAAGTAAGGAGGTATGCTGTATACTGAATCCAATTACTATTTTGGGGTAAATATTTCATGTCCGTTCCCCATGCATGCACTCACTTGTGATAAAGCTGAAACAACTCGTATAAGGCAAGTTTGAAATTACTTCTGTGGTATCAGGAGTATTTCTTTTGGGCACCCCCAAAATATCTGGGACGCTGCAGTCACAGACTTCCCTGCTCCCTGCAATCTGGATCATCCTGGACTGCCCAATGTCTGAATCTGGCAAGTTGTACAGGACATTGGAACACAAGAAATTTGAACAAGACATCTGCAGCTTGCTATGAAGGCCCAAGCAAAATGGATACAAAAAGAGGTTTTGGACAGCCCAGAGAAAAAAAGGGTGCGGTAGAAGAGAAAGTGACCCAACCTCCCTTTTGGCTCTCTGTCAAAATCAGGGCATGGAATCATTGGTATGCCTCCCATGTGATTTCCTTCCACAGTGCCAGGCCAAAAGAAAATGCAATATAGTAGAGAAGAATTCCAATCCCTCGTGCCCGGAGGTTATTCTGTAGCTTTACAATGCCCCATTCAAACATCATACGAGCACTGTGATCCTGGCCAATAAGCCAAGAAAACCTATACAAGCATGGGGCGGGTGTAGAGAAGAGCAACGAAACAGATCTTAAATGTACAAAAAGGGATTGTACAACCAAGTATTTAAGAAGCTGGAATTCTACAGCTTTTAACGTCAAGGGAAGTTCTTTGCACACATTAAATATTAAATGGTGCAGATAAGAACAGATTTCTGGTCCTACTTAGATTTGAAGTAAGCAAATTTAGACAGTTACATATTTAAAAATGAATACATTAAAAAGCCCTCTCATTTCAAAATGTATGTATTTCAATATCTAGTAAGGACAGGATTTGGTTCAACTGTGATGTTCTGAACAAAATCAAACAGTGGGGACACAAGTGGACTGCAATGGATCAGCAGCCCTGTTATGTACCCGGCTAGTCTCGTTTCCATTGCTTTGGACTCCTGCTGAAGTTGACCTTCACCTCCCCGCAGGAAAGGTTCACACATGAAGAATGACTTCTTCAGGGAGATTCCAAAGGAATTCCGACAGCTGTGGGTCTGCAAGCCACCGCAAGTTGATGCCTGCAGGACGGGAGGGGACAGCAGAGAATCTGGTAGAGGCAGTTATTAGATTAGTTTAATATAAGGAAAAATGTGTCAGTTTGGTCAAAACAGTCAGAAGGATCATTTTCACAATACTCTGGGCAATAATTCAGTGGAGTGGATTTCCCCTCTTTTGTAGAGCTTAGTGCAATTTTCATTCCATCAAAATTAATGGGACAATGGACCAGGATCAATAGTCAGGTAATCGTCTCACTAAATTATTCCTGTCTGAATCAAAGTAAAACCATTTTCTCCTGTTTGTGGAGGATTGGTTGGGGTAAAGAGAGAGAGAGATGGAATAAAAAAGGAGAAATTGGGGATTAATGGGCAGCACAGTGGTTAGCACTGCTGCCTCACAGTGCCAGGCATCCAAGTTCAATTCCGGCCTTGGGTGACCATTTGTGTGGAGTTTGCACACTCTCACAGTGTCTGTGTGGGTTTCCTCTGGATGCCCCAGTTTCCTCCCACAGTCCAAAGATTTGCAACTTAGGTTGATTGACCATGCTAAATTATTCCTTACTGTCCCAAGGGATTTAGGTTAGGAGGATTAGCAGGGTTAATATGTAGGGTTACGGATAAGCCTGGGTATGACTCGGTGCAGACTCGATGGGCCAAATGGCCTCCTTCTGCACAGCAGGGATTCTATGAATCAGCAAACTTAATAGTTTCTGCTAATGCCGTTTTGGAACTGGCTTATAGAAAATGGAAAATAATATAACCAACGGAAATCTTAGATCCCAATCTCTTCTGCTCTGGGGTCCAATTTAAACTCTCATTGAAGGCATCAAAAGTTCACCATGTGGTAATTTGGAGCTATCAGGCACGAATCTGCAACAGCACCCCTTCGCAAGTATAACTCCTAAATAAAGCCAAATGATCCCAGGAGCATACTCATTATCTTTTTAGAACTAGCGGCCCTCTTGTACAGATACCAAGTTGAAAACACTTTCAATGGTGGATACATTTTGAAAGAAGTTATTAAGCATGCCCATCAAGCAGTGCTGGAACTATTATTGGAGTCCAGGAGTTCAAAGTTCATTTTTACAGTTGATGTGGGTTTCCTCTGAAATACCTCGAAGATGACTAGGCTCACCACATCCACATTCTGAAACATTTTTTGAGTTCTCCTAACCAAATTGTTGTCAGCAGGATCACGCCAACAGGAACTGAATCATTCATAATACTCAAATACTGAATAGTCACTTCACTTGTGCTGAAGTTACAACACAAATGCCAAGATGTCCAAAAGTCCCTAATTATTTGTGCTGATTCATTCCACCATGATTACATACAGTACAAACACTGGGAACACACAACTGCCCCACTGCAAGAATCTTTTGACTATTCAGTGAGAAACATTTTAAAATGTCATTACTGACTGACTGACTGGCTGCAACTGCAACGGTTAGCCCAGATACTCAATCGAATAATTGTTGCAGCCACTGTATGCCCCTGAATTATGGAATAGGTTAGGCTCCAGTATACTGAAATTTATATAGATTCTAGGATAGATGGTTTCCTCCAATTGGACCAGGTTCAATTCTGGTTCCAATTGGACTGATTCAAATACAAGCTGATTCATCCAGATTTATTTTGAGAATGAGAACCAAGTTACAATGATTCACTGTGGGAATAACTCACATCCTAACTAAGTTCCCATTCACTTATCCTTTTGCCAGACTTCTTAAAAGGCTAGTTATCTTTTCCCAGTCTGTAGAGATGGAACCAGCAGCTGAATTTTAAAATGCAAGTTTGAACATTCTCAGATGGCTAAATAAGATACATTTGTGTGAATTAATTTAAGCGCAGGTTTGAGGTCACAACAGCAAATTTAACTCATTTACAATTTAATTATCAATACTGTCGGTACAAATAAACTCTCGCGTCTGGAATTTTTTCAATTTTTGATATTCTGGCTTTGACTAAACACAAGTTAGGAGCTTCTCCACAGAAATCCAAAAGCTCTATTGGAATATTTACCTTTTATTCACTCATTAGGAATTCTTTGTTTAGTCAGATAAACTAACATTGCAGTGATTCATTTTCTTCAAGCAGCTTAATCCCCACTCTCACCTCCCCTCCCCATCCCACTCCCCCAAAAAAAGGCTTTAAAACCAACTTTTAGATGGGAAGTGGTACTGTGATTAAAACTGGGACCATCGCTATTATCTCCTGTACCTAGCTTTAATGGATTTTGCTCTACACAATACTATCTTTTCAAACCTAAAGGAGGTTAGATTCATGGTAATGTTACGGAGGCAGGTTTGCAGTTAACAACCTAGAAAAGTTAAAATTATGAGCTTTTACACTTTTGCAACATTATCAGCTTAACGTTTCAATTACTAACTACTACTGCAATAACCATTAGATCTGACCAGACCTGGAAGGTTCTCAGGTTAATGGGCAGCACGGTGGCACAGTGGTTAGCACTGCTACCTTACAGTGGCAGGGACCCAGATTCAATTCTGGCATTGTGTGACTATCTGCGTGGAGTTTGCACGTTCTCTTGGGTGTGTGTGTGGGTTTCATAATTCAGGGACATACAGAAGTGCAACAATTAGGTCTGATCGGTTTCAAGTTGGTTAACTTCAGTCTGGGTAGTGAGTGTGTTACAATTGCCCTCCATCCCTAATCCATGAAAAGGGGAAAACAAAACCCAATAGATGTTTCTGCTTTTGGCTGCCATCTAGTGAAATCTGCTGGCAAGTGAGTAAATCTTGGTCTCCCTGTTTTCCTGGAATATCTTCTCTACGTTGGGATTGTTCACCTTGTTCCACCCTTGTACTTGTGTCCCCGCCAAGTTTCTCAGATGTCCTCTTCTGTGCAGAACTCATCCTGTCATTTCAATCTCCATATTTCCCCTCTCCTCTGAATTTAAGGCAGCAACTCACTCATAACCACCACCAAGGGCAACTAAGGACAGGCCCACATCTCACAAATGCACAAAAACAAATGACTGCCCTTTGGTGCCCTCTCTCTCAGTACAAGTTCTATTTTCACAGCCACCCCTTGTCACCTAACATGGCCTCAGACTTCATATCTATCTCCAACCACATTTCTGTATCCCTCAGCACCCACATCCAAGTTAATCTCTGGGAGCACTTCCCCACTCAAACTCTGTTTCCTCGCCCTTTATAGCCTTACAATTCACTACCTCAATACTTTTACAGCAAGTTTACTCAAGCATTCCCTTGCTTCCATTTTTGATGACCTTGTGCCTTGTAATTTCTCCTGATATGGCCCCACCCTTTGCTTCATTAGGTCCACCATTACAGACTGCAATGGAGTCATTGCTCAATGAGTTGAGCTATTCATCATCTAATTGGGCTCGACCACATTAAACACTATATTCTTCACACTACATTCTTCACAACCCATACACCATTCCAGGATTACTCCCAAGAGCAAAGACAACATCAGATCTTTTCTCCACAACCGACAATCCCCTGCAGTTCAGCTGCCTGACCCCATTCCCACCCCTTTCCAGTAGCCAAATCTCCACCATTTTTGGCTGAAGATTCTCCCCCTGCCCCCACCCCTTTCCTAGTTCACCTTGTCCATAAAATCCACCAACCTCCCCCCTTGATCCATTCCCACCAACTTATTGATCATGGAGCATCTCTTCCTGTTACCTTGCTAGTTGATGGTGTTTCTCATTGCATGCATGCTGACAATACTGATATCCAGCTGTACTTTAACATATCCGTCGACTCCTCCAAAGTTGCTATGTAATGGACCATTTGTTATATATCCAATACTGAAGGAGCAGAACATTCCTCCAATTAAATATTGGGAAGCCTGAAGTAATTATTCCTGCTACAAACTCTCTCTCTGTGACAATTATAAGACTGAATGAGACTGTTTGCAACCTTGGTCATGTATTTGACCAAGATGAATTTCCAAACACAAATTTACAGCACCACCAAGATCACCTATTTCTGTCCCTGCAGCATCAGTTGACCCTGCCCTGCTTCAGCATCTGCTGCAGAAATCCTCACCCAAGCCTTTGATAATTCTGGACTTATTATTCCTGGCTGACATTCCACATTCTACCCTCTGTAAAACACAAGGCCATCAAAATCTTGCAGTCAGTATCCTAACTTCATCATTATGATCATTGGCGTGTACCCAGTTAAACAGTGCCTCAAATTTGAAATCAAGTTTCCAAATCCCTCCACAGCCTCATTCTTCCCATCTCTGCACTCACCCAATTCTGTCCTTACGAGACTCCCCAATTTTAACTGTGCCACAACTGACAGCTGTGCCTTCAGCTGCCTAAGCCCCCAGTGTGGAATTTCCTCCATAAACCTCTGTCGCTTTCTCCTTCTTTAAGGCAGTCCTAAAACCTACCTCTTTGGCCAAGCATTTGGTCACCTGACCCAATATCACGTTGTGTCTTGATATCAAAATTTAATCAAAACACTCCTGTGCCTGGGGATGTTTTATACTGAAGGCACTATATGAATATAACTTCATAATTGTTGAAATTATAAATCGCTCTCTTACCGTGGATTTGTCTTTTTCAAAACTGTCAACTGCCCAGTCTCAACACCTCTGACCTTGCAAATCACCACCCTATCGCCAACTTTCCTTCTCTTCCAAGTCCTTGAACATGATGTTACCCTTTAGATCTAATCCCATATTTCCTGGAACTTTGCATTTAAATCTTCCCAATCAAATTTCATTCCTGCCATAGCATAGAAATACTGAGCCAAACGATATCCTCATGACCATGTCCTCCTCCATCTCTCTACAACCATACCAATCCCCTTCAGACCCTTCTCTGCTGTCCAATTCAGAGAGACTGTTTTACTCCAAACCATCAGCCTCACTTGCACATTGTACATACAACCCCTTGGTGACATTATCTGCAGATATAGGATCAGTTTCTGTATGGCACACACTGACCATGCCAGCTATCTGCACCAACTATCTTGACTCTTTCAATGTGGAAGAGATTGTGGCTCATTTGAAACTGGATGTCAGACACTTAACAGTTAGCACACATTAGTTAGTTTTGTGCTCAGGTCAGTGTAAAAAAGTCTAATCTTTAGTCAAATATGTACAGTAAACAGTTCTCACAGAAATGTGGTGAACCATTGAAATTAAATATTTAAGTACTGGCGAGTCAGTTACTGTCTTTACACTGGAATTGCTCAGCCACCAACCATTGAAACCAAAAGCATCTCTGGAAGTGGCCTGTGGTACACGATTAGGGACTTTCTAACCATCTTAAAGTTAAAATTAAAAGGGCTCCCTCGCACACTAGTATTTACTATTTTTAAATCAACTTTTTCAGGCTGGCTGGCCAGGGCACATTCTTCTCCTGACAGTGGGACATGTGGGCCACAGCCAGACATTACCCTGACCTGTGGATTTGAGATTGGCATCCGTGCAGTGCAGGGTTTTTCCCTTGTTGAGAATGAACAAGTCGAAGTAGCAAAAACCTCTGATAAAAGTTTAGACGGAGACAAGACATTTAGCAGTTCAGAAACTGAACAATACATGCTGACTGTGCTCAGATGTTATCATCTAACTCACCAATTCAGAGTGCCCATGGTTGGCATTGTTATTAATACAACCCACTTCATCAATTCTTGCTCTTTGGAATAGATGATTCAAACCATTAAAAAAAAGCAGTGGATGCCATGTACATGGCCCAAAAGTCTCATCAGTCCATTGTGCAAGGCTGGCTTCACATTTGTGTTCAGAAATGTACGGAAATTACATATTAATGATTCATACTAGGAAGTTGAATGACTGAGAGAAGTTACCAAAATAGTGAAAGTGTTGTCATATAGTCAGGCGACAATTCAAGAGAAGGGAAAATTTTCTGATGTACAAGTTGAGTCATGGGCCAAATTTTCCCTCCATTGACCAATAGGTGAAAACCCAGGTTCGAGTGCCAGTCTAGAGATCAATACTAGTAATAGATGCTACGAGAGAAAATATTTGGTCACATTATATCTAATTGCGGTTGCAAAGGTAGAAAAGCACCCACTTATTGGGTGGGATCAGGTACGACAATTATAGTGTTTCTGCACATCGGTAACTGTTATGCAGCAACAGTGCAAGGGATCTGGCATTACAGTATCGTATTAATTTTCTGAATTTCACCATTGACATTAAAAGGTTGGAGAAAACAAAAAAGCAAAAAAATGAATCAATGTGTCATTTGCCTTACATTTCTGAACCTTAAATGTGAAGCCAATCCAGCACCTCAGACTAGTGGCACTTTGGGCTATGCATATGGCATCCACTGCTTTGTAGGTTTGAATCATTTATTCAGAATAGCAAGAATTGGTAATCAAGGTATCAAAATTGGTAAAGCAAGCAAGTGATCTGGCAGAACATCTTTCAGATAACATTGCTCTGTGCTACTACATGATAGTTGAGTGTTTCAGCTCATGACCCCCTGTGTGATATGTCCCAATCACTGTTACCTTGCTGGGGAAAACAAAATCACGAACAAGGAGTCTGGTACTTCCCTATAAAAGAGGGAACAAAAACAGAACATCTCACCCTGGATTTCATTAATGGTAACCAGCTCCAGATTAACATTAGAAGTTGGCAAATAGCCAACATCCTCTTGGTAAATTGAGGAATGGCTACAGCAGAACATCCAGAAATAAGTTTAAAAACAAAAGGGGCTTTAGGACAAAGACTAGGGCTCGATACCTATTCTTTGGCTTAGAAAAGATGATCCAGAAACATGCGTCATTTTCAATGCACTGATGCCAAATCCAAATGACACATGCTACATTCTAATGTGATCGGTATTATTTATGCAACAAAAATAAAGTCGATTAGATACTCTTAGATGAAACAGTGCCCCTTGAAGCCAATAGTTCTTGTTATTTAGCATGTTTGATGCTCTGAATCTGTGGTACTGAAGTCAGGCGTAACATAATTTACAACACTCTCCTAGCACTTGCAAAAATTACTTACGTTACTAAAACGCCACACTAAATGTCAACGTTGACTGGAGTATTTTTTCATTTCGGTCACCTCCATACAGTATAATGCAGTAGCAGCTGAAGTTTAACACAGGAAAATGCAATACAAGGTTCCATCTATCGAGTCCAAGAAAGTTATGCCACCCCCAATTTCAGAAAAGCACAATCCATTCTTGCCTTCACCATTCCGGTGTGAATAAGGGGAGGAACATGTCTCTGGGGTGTGGAGAAGCAGCAAGAAACTGAGCAGTACTTTACATAATGCTAAAATATCCAGTAAATAATCAAAAGGTGCATGAAGTAGAATTTCAGTTGGTAATTATTCTGTCAACTGCAGAAGTTCCCAAATGTACCATTATTTACACTGGCCAGCCCTATAAATGTGACCTGTGGAGGTGGGAAAAGGTGGGAGGAGAGGAAAGAGAATGAAGACCAATTAATGCAAAGTTATGGATAATTATTTGCTGTTGAATTACAGCCAGTGGAACTGTGTTGCAGCCAAACTCATTTCATCCCGACAACTAGCCGAAAGGGAATATTCATCTTCTGTTTGACCTGGATAAAGATAAAAGGGCATTCTGCTAATTTTCTGAGTCATCCAGTCATTGCAAGCAACACATTTTGTGCTCCATGCTGGTGTTAAAATATTCTACCAACTGCAGAAAGGAAAACAAAGAGAGAGAGAAACATTTACTCCATAGGAATTGATTCTGCACCGCTCCATTAGGTCTTTCATGACCAGAAAGTTGAAATGGGATGGAGTTCAGAGCATTGCGAAGTGTAGTCAGGAAGTGTTATGAATCATTTTCTGATTAGATGTGTATTATCTCTTGTGCCCAGCCTATTAATAACTGTATTAGCCATCATGAAATGCCAGGGAACAGACCAGGTTTACTGCAATTTTCCCAATCACTAATTGTTTCTTCTATTCCCCTCCAATAGATGACTAGGATCAGGAAATCACCATGTAAGATTCTGCAAATAAATCCATCTCCCACCAGATCATGGCTACTGAGGGAATTGTGTTATCAACTTCACGTGATGTCTGTCAAAAATTTGGCATTTTACTTGCCAAGTGTTTATGGGCAAATCTCCTCCACAAAGTGGAGCACATTATGAGCTAGATGACTGAAGATCCCCATGAACAGAGACTAAAAGTGATCTCAAAAGACAATCCCTGAAGTTTGCAGTACTTTAAATCATTTCTATCACATGCAAATGTTATCAGTCGCATTAATAGTTTAGGACAGATTCTACTAGCTGAACATGCACTGATTGTGCCTCAATAGAAGCAGACTAGCTCCAGCTTTAACCTTTGTAATGCTTAAAAACCAAGATCGATTTTTTATTAGTTTCCTATGTTGTTTTGTTATTTTCCAGATCAAAAAGGGGAAGAATACTTTTACTTGGGTACTACCGTAGTGCACCAATCAGGGAATAGGACATTTATAGGTTAAACACTCAACATTTGCTTCTCTCTATGATAACAACAACTTAGTGCCACCAACCACAGTGGGTTGAAAATCATTATTACTCAGCCAAAGTCTCATCTTCTGCAGGTATTTCATGGATTGACTCGCTCTGGATCTCAATTTATGTGGGAAGAGCTCAGATTTCCACCCATGGTGAAATTCTATTAAATTATACCCCACCCATTCTCTGAAGCATTACTCATTATGTAGGAGGGCCCTCCTCCACAACCACAATAGCTTGAATTTTCTCCAAACAAAAGCACATGCAAGGCCCCTCCCAGGAATCATACTTAGCTGGCATGGAAAGAAAAAAGGGGGGCAATTTTGTTGGCTAACAATGAACATCAAGTTGTACCTTTCTAGAACTTACAGGTCCTTGTAATGGCTCCACAATTAAACGGACTGATCTCTCCGCTAGCATCAACCCTGATCATTATGTCACCTTTAAACACAAGTGTGAGGTGATGTTGAATCAGCATGATTCCAAACCATGAACTCAAGTGAAAGCTTGACTCAAATATCCCATACGAGCTTCTGCAATACTTGGCTGAGCAGACACCACTTTTGTCCCTATCACAGAACTTGCAGAACAATTTCAATACTTAAAAACGAATCTGACCCAAATGAACAAGGCAGACAAGGTCCCTGCAAGGTTAGCAATCATATCCATTACAACAGGCAAAACATTAGCTAACAACGCACCTAACTGAGCAAGACATACACCCTTTATTTTCATTATTACAAATTTGCACTGGTGAAGTTCAACAAGATATGAAGGGGGAGGCAATGGGGCAGTGGTATTGTCACTGGACTGGTAATCCAGAGACCCAGAGTAATCCTCTGGGGACCCGGGTTTGAATCCCACCACAGCAGATGGTGAAATTTGAATTGAATACAAAACCTGTGATTAAAAACTCATGAAGCCATTATTGATGGTAAACAAAACTCATCTGGTTCGCTAACGTCAACTAAGAATGCAAATCTGCTGTCTTGCCTGCTCTGGTCTACATGTGACCCTCACATCCACAGCAATGTGGTTGACTCTTAAATGCCCTCTGAAATAGCCTAGCAAGCCATTCATTTCAAGGGCAGTCAGGAATGGGCAATAAATGCTGCCCAAATTTCGACATTCACATCCAATGAATGAAA
Organism: Mustelus asterias; assembly: GCF_964213995.1. NCBI lineage: Eukaryota > Metazoa > Chordata > Chondrichthyes > Carcharhiniformes > Triakidae > Mustelus > Mustelus asterias. The sequence continues at coordinate 49,813,830 of NC_135817.1, forward strand.
ATAAACCGCTAAAATCTGTGGGCCAGGGTCCTTCCTATACTAGCACCAACCATATCGGAGGTGTGGGATAATTAGGAGGACAACTATTAGTTCCATACTGATAGATTTAATACATTAAAGTATATTTGAAATGTATTTTTATTTTCAGGAGCCCAGTTCACTTCCAAGGCCTGGAACCTCACTCTGTGGCTTGTTTCTCAAAGGTATTTTGCAAATCTTCCTTGCGCTGTCCTTTTTCCACTTGGAGTTACAGTAGAAGTCTGGTGGAACTGCAAAGTAAACCTGCATGTCTATTACATTTCAAAGCAAGTTACTAGTATTTGTGATGCTCATTAGTTAATTCTGAAATCACCCATAATATTTTCTATAGCTCTTTTACAAGTTGCAACCCTTTCCTCTACGCGAGTCATAATCAACACTCCTGATCATCAAGATGAGTGCTTACACTCAATGAAAAAGAGGTAATGTTGAACCCATAGAAGTCATTGGTTAGCCTTAATTTATACCATTGTATCCAGTCTTGGATACCATAGGAAATTGTGTCAAGACCAAGGAAAGGATAAATTTATGATACCAGAAAAAAAACTTCAGTCAAGTTGACAGACTGGGAAGAGAAATTGGGGAACTCTTATTAGAATAGAAAAAAAGTGAAGAGGACACCTAATAGAGATGTTGAATTTTTAAAAAAACAGTTGCCTCATGGAAGCCTATTTCCATTATTATAACTAGAGGGCAGAATTTAAGATGATCCCAGAAAAGTGGAGGATGTTAGGAGCAGCAGTCATTTGTTTGCCTTGAAGCAGAAGATTGTTGGGGCATGGACAGGCCTACTGGAAATCATGGGAAGTAAAATCCATTATAGCCTTTAAAAAAATTAGAAAATTTAAAAAACAAAAAAATTAAAGAATGTATGGGGGGGGGGGGGGGCGGGGTAAGGAAGTGGCCTTAAATGGATAGCTCTTTCAGAGAGCCAGTACTTTGTATAGAAAGGGTAAATGGCCTTCTTCTGCATTACAAAATTATAAGATTCTTTGGTAGTTTCATGCAACCTCCAAGAATTGTGACGATGACAGGGTGCCAATAGGTCCATCTCACTCCAGACACTGGCCGTGCCCGACACGCCCACAAGCTTACTAATTTGTGCCACGTATAATGTGCAATCGAGGCACAGAGCCCTCCAGTTATGTGTCTTAAGTTTGCTGCTTTCTTGAGCATGAGTGTCAGGTTGTGTGGGGGCAGTGAGACGGGCGTCATCAACGTTAAAGATGGGTGCCCGACTTTCCTGTTTGCCTTGCTCTTTTGGATGGGAGTTATTAGTGATTTTAAGCAACATTCTCTGTTTGCTCTGGTGTTAAAAAAATCAAAGTAAATTTAAGGGCACATTTAGAGCTTTGGATATTTTGAAGGCTATTTTTTCACATTAGTATAGGGGGCACCCAAAAGGTCTTACCAACACTGAAAAATGATTTTTTAAAATTTTAGCTCCATGCCTCGGTTCCCTGTTACATGAAAATTAGGAATGCCAACCATTGCCATGATTAGGAATCTCTCCTGTAGATTACATGGGGGAAAGAAAGCATGCTTAAACTCAATTTGCTAACATTCCTCCTAGGTAAAAGGTTAAATACATGACTGGCACTTTGGGAATGTTGTCTGCCCTGTTATGGACCGTCATGCATTAACTGCCAGTGTGCAAGGGAGTGGCAATTAAACTCTTCCACTGAAGAAACTGAAACACCTTGCATGGTATTGGGCCACACCTTTAATAAGAGTATATACAGTTATTGGCGCCAAAGCCCCAACAAAGTTTTTGTAATAGTTGTTGGGAGCTCCACCCTTAAATCGTTGGGTTTATCTTAAACTAACTTCATTTATTGCTGCTCTTTTATAATTCTTTTCCTGTTCAACTCTTTAGCTTACAGGTAGCTGCAATTCTAGTTTCATTTTGACCCTGCTCCCCTGTGTTTCCTAATCATCCCCCCCACACCCACCCATCCAATAAGCATTGTAAATCTAGTTGGACTCGATTTGTAAGTGCAAACCATTAACCCTTCAAGTACTGAAGTCACCCAACATTAAAACAAGTTACAGTTTTCCACATATTCATAAAAAAGTGGTATGATTCTCCATAGGCCTCTTTGATCACACTGTGAGCATCAGAGAATACAGAGAGAGAAAACAAATCGCATGGCTGTGTGTTTAAACACCCAAAAGAATTAAAAACTTAATGAGGTAACTTGACCAACCCATATGTCAGAACAGAATACAAGGTTATTACACCAGTGTTGTCAGGCACTTCACACATTGGTAATTTATTGCAATATGTAGGCACCTTCTACTGTTTTGTCTTAAAATTTTAAGTTTAATCTGTTCCATACAAAAACAGTCCCCCAAATGATTTAGTACAGTATTTGCAAACGGTGTACTGAAGGAAAAGTACAAGTTCACTCACCCAGCCTGATTAAGTCATCTCTACGGTCAGGCATTCTTTCACCAGCATTTCCTTATGGCTGGAAGTCCCCGGCGTTAGACTGGCTTTTAAAAAAAAAAAGTTTTAAACAAAAATCCTGTTACTGGATGTCACTTCTGGCAGCTGCTGACTCTAAAAGAAACCGCTATTAAACAACAAAAAAAAGAAAAATAAGCAAGCAAAAGAGGGGGGGGGGGGGCAGACCACACATATTGTTGGTGGTTTTCTTAAGGAACAAAAACATTTTCTTTTCACTCCAAAACAAGGAACAAATGTTTAAGGTGCCAGTTGAAACTCGTGAGCCGGCACTGTCGCTGAGTAATCCAGGTCCGGGGTGGCTGCAGTGTGCTGCTCTGGCAGTCCCACAGCCGGCTATTGCCAGTGTGTGTCTGCAACGGACACAGACTCCCAATACAGCTCCCCATGCACACACAGCTCTCTTATAGACGGGATCCAATCACTAGCGGCCAATCACCGCGTCCCCCCCCCCCCCTCCCTCCCTCCCAAAACAGCCAGCCTGCCAATCACATGAGCAATCCCTACACATTACACAAAGTTCTCAATCAAGGGCTAGGCTGGGGTTAGGAAAAGGGCATCCATTCAAAAAAAAAGACGGAATACGCCCAGGCTGTGCCTACAGCCGCTTACAAGCAGGAAGCTCCCCTGCTTCACACTCCCCTGTTTCCCTGCTTCAGGGGAATGGCCTTCATCAAAATAAGGGGAACGTCTAGCCGTCTCTGTACCCTCCCTCCCCCCTCCCAAACACACACACACACACATAGGGAGTACATCCTGAAGTGGGCCTACAACTTCCAATACAGCCATTATTATCCTTCCCCCCGCTCCCCCTTAATTTAGAGTTTTCTCTTCCTGCATGTTATACAAGAGAGTCTGGCAGGATTCTTTAACACTTGTGTGAATGGCAGGGGTGAAGTCAGTCAGCACATGACACACTGGGGTTGAAATGGGGTATTATGTGGCTTCTGCGGATTTATTCAGGAATAGGAGAACCCCAGCGTTCTCGGCTCTTATTTTGTGGAGGGCACACACAAAATTGTAAGATATTAAATACAGGCCAAACGTGAAGCTAATGAGTTATGTCTTGAGTCTGTAATATATAGCCACTGACTCATTTTATACATCTGTGATGTATAAGAAAACAATGATTCCATGGCTCTAGATTAACAGCCAGATAATTTAATTTAAATAAAACACAACTCTATGACTAACTGTCCTACACATGTTAAAGTTTACCAACAAGTCAAAAGTAATTGGATCTCAGTGGAACACTGCAGACCCTCCCACTGAATCTGAACGGAGGCATAATCAATGAAAATATCAACCCAAGCAGGATAGTGACATTCAGACCCTATGTGAAAATTATAACTACATTATGGTTAGTTCATAAACCTAACTATTCAATTACAACTATACAATACTTTTGTGTAAGTAGCTATGTCAAACCCACCCTCAATAAACAATGCAAGCGACCCAGTCAGAACACAAAATGGTGACAATGAACTATTCTAAATATATAAATCCAAACAAAACTTGCTCAAATTAAACAGCTACAAATTTCAGATCATTGCACAAACTTATTCATAATGGTGCTTTATCCTCAGACTATAGAGTCCATTATTGGTTGCTTAGGCAGGTGCTTTGTCATTACATCCTATCCTGCTTTTAATTTTGTTTCCTTTGAGTGAGAGTGTGAGAGAATGTATGTGGTGGGGAAGGGGTGAAGTACAAGTGGAGAGGTTGATTAGGTAGGGAGTGGGTTATGGGTCACTGTTCTGCCTGAGTTTCAGAAACTCATTGGGATGGAGGGTGTAGGGAAAAAAAAGATTTGTTCAAAAATTCATTTGTAAAATGAATAAATAAAGTAACAGCAGATCCAGAGAAAAGAAGGGCCGTTCTTACACATTTGTCAAGATTTCAAATATAACAGACAAATCTTTTAAAAATGTTTTAGTTTAGTATCATTCTGAATAGAAACTAATTGGCAATTTCTGGAATTAGCATTAATACATACCAACTTCAATTACATCCGGATATCAATATTGTTCAATCACAGCTTCTCTAGTGTTGCCGTTCTGGTGATCTGCTTAGCTTAACACACAGCACTGCAACTGCAAGCATCAAAGGAGAATTAAAAAGGACTTACTATCAGGACTAAAGCGTAAACACGAGGGGGCTGCTTCTGGGGGAGGGAGTGGGCCGTGTCTGAATCATGTGTGATGTGTCACTGAGAGTTTGAGGCAGATGGGAGTGCAGTTCATGCAGTACAGTTTGTTTTGCAGTAAGTCAAATTAAGTTAAGATGTCAGAATAGCATGAATCAGTCTAAATTACTCCATACAGAGTTGTGTAGCATATTGCATGCACTTAATATCCAGACAGCCAGTAAAGAACAAATAATGAGGGACACTGCCTTCGTTAAAACTTTTAATTTGATAGGCCATAGTGCCAGAAAAGCCACGAGTCATTTTAGCCATTGTCACATCAATGTACAAGTGACATGTGTTTAAAATGATTTATCATGTGTCTGTTTACAAATAAAAGTCTACTAAATGTTTCCCTTTAAAAATGCTGTGCTATTAAAACAAAATAAACACAAGTACTGATTTTCATTACATCTCAAAATGTTTCCTCACTTAATTGTAAGTGGCTAATTAGGAACAACATTTGGTAGAGATTCTCCCCATCACTCAAATTTTAGGTTAATGCACAGCATTCATGTTAGAACATAGAACATAGAAAGCCACAGCACAAACAGGCCCTTCGGCCCACAAGTTGCGCTGATCACATCCCCACCTCCATGTTTCATGAGTATGATGGTAGATTCTGTTATGGTTTGTCCAATCCTTGGATGACTATACACAACTAACAGCATCTGCCCTCCAACATTGTCAAGAAGTTCAATTTGGTGAATGACCCAGCATGATACTGAGCCATGTACAGTAGAGAAATTGCAGGTTTTACCTCCTATCACTGTTGAGTTATTTAATTTGAGACATTGTTATTCCATACTTTGAACACTAACACACTGTATGGCCATGGATAGCATCACAGGCTGATGGAACCATTTAATCTGTTTTCATCTTATTTGTCAATAGACTTGCGTCAACATCAACCAGCGGTCAAGATGGGGCATAGAAGAAAGGGCTCCACTTCCCATAATCCTAAATATGATGACATGCCTTGATTATTGGATAGATCCATAGAATAGAATGCTTAGAGTGCAGGAAGAGGCCATCTAGCCCATCGAATCTGCACCGACTCTCCAAAAGAGCATCCCACCCAGGCCAGCCCTCCGCTCTACCCAATCCCCATAATCCCCTGTATTTACCATGACTAATCCATCTAACCACACATCTTTGGACACTAAGGGGCAATTTAGCATGGCCATTCCACTTGACCTGCACATCTTTGGATAGATTTCATCGGCATGGTTTGGAATTGGAGAAAATGCTGGGATTAAACGCGGGATGGTGTGTTGCAAAGCAGGACAGGCATCATTTTGCTGTCATTTCAAAAAAGAACTTTTGGTTAACTTTGACTGGGTTTCCAGATGCACGAGGGGAAAAGGAAAAAAAAAATGCATTTGCCCAAACTGCTCAGTTTAAATTGTCCTATATACTGGCTATGGCTAGTCATGGTGGTATTGTGGAAGACAGATCTGCCTAACATTTTGGGATTAAACAAGTTAACACTATAACATCATAGTCTCAAAAGCTTAGTCAACGCAGAGCAAAAAGCTTCCAATGATTAGCAATTACTGAAAAGCAGATAAATAGGTACATTAGACCAAAAACCAAGTGACAGATTGGCATTATGACAGCTCATTTCTCTAATCTCCAGGGTTTCTTCAATGAACATTTAAATTGTTGCTTCTTTGCATTTGGGCACATTTACAAATGAACAAAAGACACAATAGAAAATAGCATGAAATAGAGCAAGAGAAAAAAAAATCTCGTTTTCAGGAAATGTAGCAAAATCTAAATGCATGCTTAGATAGTCTGAACTTATAATGTTGCTACCCTTGAAACAGAGGGAATCAGATTGGAAATATTGTACCAGCTCTTAAAAGGCCCCCACTACCTCACTGGAAAATTGTCTGAAATGTGAAAAGCCCAGGTACCAACTGTGTTGAAAAATACACCACAACGCATGATGTTCGGGAAGGTTTACACGGCAGAATATACACCTATGAGTTAGATTTTATACTCTTATTTTAAAGAGTTAAAAAAAGTACATTTTTGCATCCGATACAATTGTGCAATTTTATCACCAGTTATATGAATCACCATTTCATGCCTTTTGTTTATAAACATAAGGGTGCATTGTAATTTCATTGCCCAATTTCTTCACTCCTTTTAGATCTCACCATTTCAAACCACGAGACCTCATTCTAATCTTTCACCACTCAGACACGTGCGTACTTATGACTTCTTTTTCGGTTTTATTTGGCCCATCTCATGATTAAGAAGTAATCTGAATTGATTAGTAAGATAGACGTGGCTCATTTGAAAAGGAACTGAAGCTTTGACCAAGTCTCTCTGAGCTGCTGTGGATCTCCTGACAGCTTATCACGTGACTTAAAAAAACAACGTACCAAATGGCTAAAATAGGGTCCTTACAACCACATTTTCTTTCTTTGATTCAATTTGCTTAATTCTGTTAGCTCAGTGTCAACATGTACTTGCAGTCCATTGGTTACTTGGCCACATTACTCAATGCAATCTTGCTCAAGTAGGTCACGGCAAATCCTTATATTGAGACTACAACCATAAAGAAACTGCTATAAAATTCAAAATCCTTCCAGTTTTTCCAGCTAATCTTCCAAACCAGCAACTTTGGGGCAACAGCCCGGGTCTTTGACTTGATTTGTCATATATATTAGTATACAGTGAAAAGTATTGTTTCTTGCACGCTATACAAAGCATACAGTTGATAGAGAAGGAAAGGAGAGTGTGCAGAATGTTGAGGAAAAATTAACTTAATATAAGGTAGGTCCATTCAAAAGTCTGATGGCAGCAGGGAAGAAGCGGTTCTCGAGTCGGTTGGTAGGCGACTTTAGACTTTTGTTATCTTTTTCCCGACGGAAGAAGGTGGAAGAGAGTATGTCCAGGGCACATCAGGGTCTTTGATTATGCTGGCTACTTTTCTGAGGCAGTGGGAAGTATAGGCGGAGTCAATGGATGGGAAGGTGTGTGTGATGGACTGGGCTTTGTTCACGACCCTTTGTAGTTTCTTGTGGTCCCAAATTATGTGGATCTTTCTAGACTAAATGTCATACCAGAGGCAAGTGGGAAACATGCAAGAGAGGCATGGCTCACACCTTAGTCTTTGTCCAGGACCCTGATAGGTTTGGGAAGTGCTGGCGTTGGATCTTATTGTTCTTCAGACTTCAGTTTTACAAGTTTAACAGAGGAATGTAACATATTTCTGTTGTTTACAGAAGGCCCACCATCAACAAAAACATCGTGGCCACTAAAATTTACTTTAACAAAATGACTACAGTGATCACGCTCTGGTAAAGAGCGGCTATCTGTAAAAGTTGCGGAAAACAGCAAAAACAGTCACAGCACAACATATTTACAATGTGGAAAGACCAAGTTATTACAGATGGTAGCTGAGTGGAAACAGGGCTTATATATATATATATATTTTAAATTCCCTACTCAATGCAAGTTGTTCTAACACACATGGGCTCCTGCCTCTAAGAATCCAGGCAGGCAGCATCTCCAGCCCACGTTAATGGACAGGCAGTCGTGGAAAACCTGACTGACAACATATTCAGACATTACTCAAGACATTTGGATGTTTTAAGTTTCTGCTTTTTATACATTACTAACATTCGCTTTCCGTTTTAGACAGCAGAATACAATGTTGCTTGTTTTGGTATCGGGTGAGACTCCATTAAAAAAAATTCCCTTGAGGTCAGGTTTCCAAATTCACTCAGACCAGTTTCAATCTTTAGTCAAAATGAATTATATTTTGCAACATTGCATGTTGCTGGAAGATAGTTTTTTTGCCATGTCTCAGAACTCTGCAAAATAATGGGCAGATGGTAATGCCCTCCCTCAT